>NW_004955512.1:5627543-5692196 GCF_000276665.1 Chinchilla lanigera | reverse complement strand
AAAGAAATTCTCCACACTGAGCCAGTAAGAATAGAGACTTATTCATCTGCCCACATCAGCCTCATCCACAAGTCCATTATTCACACATAATATGCACTAATGAGGTTTTTGTTAAACTAAGTACATACATGGCAGATGAATTGGCTTGAGATGTGAAAAAACATTTCTGTAACCTTGGAAGCTTGAGCGTTTTAATAAAAAGTGTGCACGTGTGTCTAAAGCAAGACTTATTATTTGAATAATTGCCCATAATAAAAATTATTCTTACTTGCTTGTGACATTTCTAAGCATGCTTTCTATTTTAAGACTAGCAGCACTCCAAAATGTGTGTTTATGAGCACTACATGGATTACTATGACCCAGAATGATGATAATAATTAACATTTCAAAGTTAACAGTGTGCATTTGTGATAATAAGGGAATAATTATCTTCTTCATTTTTTAAAAACAGCAGGAAAATGGTGGTTACCAAGGTTAAATTGTTTGTCTGAGATCACACAACTTTTAAATTTCAGAGCCAAAATTTGAATCTAGAGATTGTTACACCAGGTGCAAGATCTATGGTAGGGCTGCATTACTGCTTTACAAGTGCCATTTGGTGATAAATGACTGAACCATGAGGAGTAAAGAAAATCTTCAGGGTCCTTTGGAGTTGTCTCAATTCAGCATAATCTTACAGCAATTCCATTCAGCAAACATGCATTCTGCAACACGTATTCACTCTCTAGTGCTCATGAGGCACCTTCAGAGATGCTGTGCAAGACATCTGACAAACAAACTAAGACCCTGTCTTTAAGGAACATACACACTTCGTATTGCCTATTCGGACTGTATCGAGCACAAAGCAATTGCCTATAAAATATTTGAAGAGATCTGACTTTCTTGTGCCAATATCAATGTGGCAGACTCAAGCATTTCATTCCATGTTTCCTGGCAGGCCTTATATGAAGCAGGAGAAAGGCGAAAGGGGACAGATCTGAATGTGTTCAACACCATTCTGACCACCCGCAGCTACCCCCATCTTCGCAGAGGTAACAAATAATTCTGGAATCTGGGCGTGGGACATTCAGGTTTCGTACTGAGTACACATAAGAGAAAGGAAATAGAGAAGTCCTAATCAGTGTCTCTCCTGTATCACATGGGTGTGCTACTGCTAGCCTGTTGTTACTGCTTGTCCATCTGTGCATCTGGATAGATATCATTTCACGTATTGTGAATGTGTTTTTGATTGGGTGTACCATTTTTTTATTTCCATTATTTCTATTCTCCCTGAAGATTTAGAACAGTTAAAACAGCAGCCACATACTACAGAGCAAGTGAAATCCCAGTGAAGGAAAACGAAACAAAAAAAACCAAAACAATACAAAACAACACTTAAAAAGTGTTCTGGTCTTTGTGCACAAGCTATACCCTTGAACTCCCTGGAAGCCAGGGTAAGGGTAAAATTATCACGACCATCTAAAGTTCATTATTTCATAATGACACTATGAATTCTAGCTCTAAACCAGAGGGTGTACTGGGCAGATCTTTAGGTCAGATAAGATCCATTTACTGTGGCCCGTGGTACTATGTAGTGTTAGGGTTGTCAGTAATGTGTCATTTGTAATAACTGTTAGAGCTTGGAAGCATTTCCTCCAAAGTATACTGAGCTATCAAAACGTCCATGTCCAGGATTTACATTCCTAGGAGAATAGGAAGTGTCCATATTTTGCTAAGATGTGTGAATAGCTTTTCAAAATGTGGCTGAAGTTCAGTTATCCCAAAGAATTCCTTGAGTCAGTAACCCCGCTTTCGTGAAAGTTTGGTAAAGAGCGACAGGGTCCAATCAGTTTAAATTTAATGTTCAGTGTTTCAGAAATACACCAAGTACAGTGAGCACGACATGAACAAAGCTCTGGACCTGGAGCTGAAAGGTGACATTGAGAAGTGCCTCACAGCCATCGGTACGTAGTCCCGGGTGGGAAGAGCTTTTTAACTAGAAATTGTATATTCAGTGATACCCTGTACTCTTGTATTTAAAAAAAAAAGCAGAATAAAATAAACATTTAGAAATGATACACTTATGTGTCACGTAGAGGCAATGGGTAGACTGCCAAATAATTAAGGTACCTTCTTTTTAGCAACAGATATTTCCGGCTACTGGCTAACAGATGAATCTGCTGGGAATAGTTTTAGCATGCAGATAATAATTTAGTACGTCTGGGCTGGGGCCGGTGCTCCGCATTTGCAACGAGCTTCTGTTGGATACAGGGGTTATTGGTTCACTGAGCTCACTTTGGGTAGCAAGACAGATAAAAAAACAGAATCCTATATATTGATTTATGCTAGTATTTTGTTTGCCTTATATTTAAAGCTTGTTCTGTTCTCGGATTTTTAATTAATTAATTTATTTTTGGGGCTGGGGATTTAGCTCAGCGGCAAAAGCGCCTGCCTGGCAAGTGCAAGGTCGTGAGTTTGGTTCCTGGTACCGGAGAAAAACCAAAAAACCAAAAAACCAAAAAAAAATTTATTTTTAGTGTTCTTATTAAAGACTTGATCAAATATTTACTTTCATCATCTTTAACACCTCTGTGTACAAGAGCAGTTTATTCAGGATAACAGGAACTTTCAAGGTGCCAATGAGGGGGATTTAGGGTAATTAAAAACTAAATGATATTGTCTGGGAAGCGAATATACAAAATCACTATCCAGACTGTCATAATATCTTCCCATTAGCCAAATCTCCCGTACTGGGAGAAGGGGAAGGAATAATGATCTGTGACAGAATCTTAATAGCAGACTCTATTTCTTTCTTCCGTGTGCGTTTTTCTCTCTTTTGTGGTAAATACATCTAAACAATTAAAATTTACTTTTCTTCCAGTGAAATGTGCCACAAGCACACCGGCTTTCTTCGCTGAGAAGCTTTATCAGGCGATGAAGGTATCATTCTACTTAAAGCTTTGCTTACAGGGAAATTAATTTGTAAATAGAACAGAAATTCCAATATTCTCTGAAAATCACACTTTGTAACTTTGCATTAAAGAAAATCATTGTTCTGTTCAATGCAAGAGGCAATACCCAACTTTATTACTTGCCTTTTTTATTATGTGGTCTTTAACATCAGGGATTAATATTGAATCTTTAAAAATATCATTTATGTTTACAATGTAGAAGGTAGTATTAAGATGTATTTGAAATATTGCAACTATTTCACTTGAGTTACTTTGATATTTATATTCTGAGCTCCCACATGAATAAGATTAAATTACCATTGTTATTCCTCCAAAATAAGGAGAGGAAGAAAGAGGGGCAGAGAGAGAGAGCTCGCCAATCATTTAATGTTAAGGGGCCTCTGTGAAATGACATGTTAGGCATGTCATGTTAGTGCATAATGTAAAATGATAGGCACAGCAGACCCTGGTACCTAGTAGTTAACACAGTGGCTTCCCCTATGCCTGCTACTGTCTTGTGTGGTATTCAGATGGATACCTGGTACTGAGACAGCACAGAGTTACATATGCACATGGCTTGAGAAGTCTATGTAGCCTTACTGTCAGTTAATCTAAGACTCAAGTTTGAAAAGGAAAGAACTAGCTGAAGGAGAGAGTGGAAGAGAAGGCAAGATAAAGCAACTGTGGTCCAAGGAGAGGAAATGTACTCAGGATTGAACACAGGTAGTACAACTCTTCAAAGACAGTAAATACAATTAGAGTAATGGTGCACCATGGAAGAGGTTGGAAAATTAGACAGGGTATTGAAAGCCCTGTTAAAGTGATTGGTTTTCATCTTCAGAGCAATAGGAGAATGTCAAAATGTTTTCGAAAGATAATGCAATGATCAAACTAACGGTTTCAGAAAAAGTTTTACTGTAACTGTAATTATTGGACAGCTAATAGAAAAGCTTGGTAGGTGGAAGGCCAGTTAGGGGGTTGTAAAAACTCTTTGCACTAACTGCTAAGTAAGCAGCTGGTATCTTGTCACTTACTCATTACTTGTATGTGTGTGTGTGTGTGAATATGGAGATAGTTTCTCTCATAGAGATTGTATGGCGGGATAAATGGACTTCAATTTAAAATCTGTGTTATTTAATGAGAGTATTTTTGTGAATATGAGAGACACTGATTTGTTTTGGACAGGGTTCTGGAACTCGTCATAAGGCATTGATCAGGATTATGGTCTCTCGCTCTGAAATCGACATGAACGATATCAAAGTATACTATCAGAAGATGTATGGGATCTCTCTTTGCCAAGCCATTCTGGTATGTTGTCATAGTCACAAGGCCACTTACACAAATGAAAGTTCATGCAGTATCTTCAAAGAGAAGAGCTGATTTACTGTGTCTATACATTTCATATATAAGATTAATTCAGTGTTAAGCGACTGAGTTATACATAAATTAAGCTGTTGAAAATTTACTAGCAAGTTCTATACCAGAGAACTAGGTACATTTTTCAACCAGAGTTATGGAAATGTTTCATTTTCTATTTTAGTCTTCTTAAAAACTTTCATTTTTTACAGTGTAGAGAGACTTTATTGGTTCTTTTTTTGCAAATAATGATATTAGAGGATGAGGGGCTTACTTAAAATATTTGCTTCATTTTATCATATGCGAAATATTTCAAGTATGTGCTCATGGACTGAGGCACAAGGATCACAAATTTGAGTCCTGCCCTGGCAAATTAGCAAGACCCTGTCTCAAAATAAAAAATAAAGATAAAGCCAGGAATGTAGCTCAGTGTGAAGCTCCTGTGTTCAACTTTCACTGCCAAAAAAATGTTTGTTAACTCATTAGAGCATTAAACAATAAGACAGAAAAGTCAAGGGTGTTGAGCTTTTTGTAAAATAGGTAACTACTTATATTCATATCATTATTTGTATTTCATAAAATCTACCAAGAATGGGTAAGAAAATTGTAGGTTTATAACTTTGTCTGTTTCTGATGATGGAATCCATTATATTCTTGTGCATGATATGAGATTATATAGTATCATATTTTATTCAAATCTGTGTGATACTATATTTCTTTCTTTGAAAGTAATGCCTCTAACATAACTAATTTAGAGAAGTTTGTATCTGAATCTTGAACATTTTGGTTTTTTGTTTTTTTTTTGTTTGTTTGTTTTTTTGTTTGTTTTGTTTCATTTTGGTTTTTGTACAACTTTCCAGATCTATTAGTTATCTGCTTTATGTTTTATTTGATTAAATGAACAACATTCTGATCAATGGTATCAGATAATTATGTACAGAAATGTACGATCTGACCAATGCCTAAGTCTAGAAAGACAGCAGTTCTTCTATAATCAGAATATATTGATTATGATTTTCATAGTTTTAAGTGTACTGTATTTCTGAATCAACAGGATGAAACCAAGGGAGATTATGAAAAAATTCTGGTGGCTCTTTGTGGAGGAAACTAAACATTCCTTTGAAGCTCTCAAGTATTCTTAACAGAAGACTTTTTAATCACAGTTTTTCATTCTGCAACCTTTTGCTTAACTAGGAAGGTTTGTTGAACATGTTTGCAATGTGGCTACCTGCTTTCTCAAGACAATATAGCCTATAAGTCTTTTTTATATCACAACTCTGTTTAAGGGAGACAAGTTTGTTTTTAAAATACATTTTCTAGAAATCATAAGACCCCATACACAAGTTGTTTTATTGCCTGAGAAAGATGTTTGTGTAGCTGGAAATAAAAATGATGTGACAGTTGTTGTGTGATTGACTCTTCATTCTGATTTTTAGATGTATCCCAGTGGTTTAGTTTGTATCAGGGACCGGAGCCTAAGTCTTAAGTTATAATTCTTTAATGAAATAGATTGCAAATGCTGATCTGAAAAATATAAAGAGTTTTTAAATCTACTTTTTAACACTTTATCCTATGGGTACAAATTATTGAAATTAATCTAGTTAAACAAAAGAGTAAAAACCTGGGAAATCTGAAGTATACAGAAGACCACAAGGATAAAACTACCTTATCTTTTTGAATGAATGAGTGAATGAATGAATAAATTTTCTATTAAGAACCTACCATAGGTTAGGAACTGTTCTCTGATTTTTTAAAAAACATCATTTTGTCCTCATACCTTGAAAGGAAGTGCTATCTGCTTTATACAAATGAAGAATTAAAAATTTAATGTATGAAAAGCCCCCACAAAAATTAATGGATATATGATTTTGAAGGACATTCATATACATAAAACACATGCACAAACACAGGATACTTTTAAGTCTTGGCATGGAAAAGAAAAAATTAAATAACAATAAATTTCTTAAACAAAATAGTTATATTTGTAATAATCTACATAAATTTAAAATAGAATAAGAAAGAAAAAGTTTAACATTGTAAAATCATGGCTCCCCAGTACATTTAAAATTGACATTTTGTCTATTTCCAGCTAGGGTTAGCATGTAGGTACCGTGCATGCTTCATCTATGTCTAAAATATCTTACAAGCTATTTGCTTCTCTATTTTATCAATCTTCATTTATATTTCTTCTTATTAAGTGCTAATGCAAATATGCATTACTGACTCACCTCCTTTCTCTGTACCCTGGTAACTTTCTCCCCAGAGCTGCTAGCTGAATTCATTCAAGCAACACTGCCTCCCGTCTCTAATCTCCTTGCTCCTCTATGCTGAAGGAAAGAGGGATAGTTGTGTGTCAGTTAATATGTCAGTGTATCAGGTGGTGTCAGTTAAGTTTGTGGTTCTCTGTATGATAGAAAAGATGTTGAATAGTGGCTAAGTAAATGGGATTTTAATACACACACACACACACACACACACATCCAGGGAAGGACTACTACTTGGATTAGTTCAAGACTGAAGCTAGCAGGAAATCCTGTTGTTTATTCGCTTGTTTTTGGTATTTCCCTTGTGGTGGTTGTCTCACGGTTTCAAAGCAGCAGCCAGAATCTGAGGCAATGTAGTTGTACTCAAAGCAAGAAGAAAGAGAAAGAAAAAAGGAACATAAAGACAGGCCTATTTCATTTTTCTGTTTTTCCTCTTTCTCTCTCTTCCTAGAAATGTTTCCATAAGCCCCAGCCCCAGTACATGAAACGTCCTTATCAGATTGTGAATAGTGGTTTCCAGTTAGGGGCAGCTTTGGCCCCCAAAAGGCATGTGAGAAAGACAAGAGACACTTTAGCAGTTACATCTGAGGGGGAGAGGTCACTGTTATTTAGTGGGCAGAAGCAAGTCATGCTGGCAAACATTCAAAGTATAGGAAGACCCCGAAGCAAAGCATCACCCTGTCTAAATTATCAATAGGGTTGAGATCATCAAGCTCTACTTTAAGTTAATTCCAAGCAGCTGGACACAGTGCATCTCAAACAGCATTGAGGTTTATAAGCAAAGGACTGAGGGATTCAGGGAAGATTGTTGGTGTTTTTCATCATACATTCAGATCTTCGGATACATTCAAAGCATTGCTCAAGCTCAGAGTCAATTTCAAGCAAAGTGTTAGAAAGCTCTGGTCTAGATTTTTAAGTGTTGTATAATTTTAGTTAAGAAAAAAATGCCTTGGAATAGATTTAAACTATTCAGCCTAGCCTTGGTATTTCATCATACTTCTTCTTAAAGGAAACAATTATTAATATTTTACCTTACCACATGCATGGGATAAGCACTGGAGTTATATTTTTAATAATTAAAAGAGTGACTTCCCAGACTATCATTTTTTTCAAGGCTCAAGTGCCTATTTGCTTAGTTGTACAAAACTGTCTCTCCCCCTCCTAATCAATCTCTGCGACTGAGCACTTCAATGCTAAATGGAAAACGAAGATATTAAATACATTTTTGAAAAATTACACACACCTGAGGCTATTGGACAGCTGCATTTTCAAAGCATTTTAAGTGGTTAGCTCTAGAAATTCTAGAGGTAGGTAGAGGTTATATTCCTGCCTTATATTTAGGTAGCAGGTAGAGGATTCAAATGGTTTCTTGTGTTTTAAGGTTAGAAAATACCCAGGACTTCTGACTCAGAATTAAGGCCTATTTTGTGTTCTGGATCACTCAATGATGGAAAATCTAACAACATATTGTGTTACTGTCTTGGAGTGATCTCACCATAGAGAACTAACACTACTATAAAAATATTACTAATTATTTTAAAATTAATTATAGGATCCTATATATTTATGTTTATTTATTCCTAACTCTATACTCCCTTCTTTCTTTATCACCATAGGCAAGCAACCATTGTCAAATATTTATCTCTAATTACACATTTTTGCATGTATTCTTTAACTTTATATTTGTCAACGCTTTTGAATATGCAATTGATTGCCTTAATTCAACAAAAGTGGATCTGAACTCAAAGTTGTGTTAATTTGGACTAAATAAAGGATTTCTATTTCCAATAGTATAAGTTAGGAAATCTGTGCTACTGTTAGAATGTACATTTCAGTATTTCCACTTTGCATTCCTTTTCATTAAATAATAAACATTTAATTAAATGAAATATTAAACATTGCAAAAGTATAAGAATAAACATGATTACTTTATTAAAAGGTAATTACAATCATCACAAACACTACCAACGTCACATATAAACACACACACATTCCTATTGCACACATTTAAAACCCTTTCACCCAGAATTAAATCTTCTTTGATGGCTTTCCATTGACTTTAGGTTTAAAAAATGGCTCTTATATAGTCAAAGACAGTGTGGTATTACCTGTTTGCTACCCCATTTTCCATTTCCCTTGGGCAGCATCCTCTCTGGCACTTTCTGTATTTCACATACACTGACCATCTACTATCCCTATTTCTAACTATGATCCCTACTAATTCAAGGTTTTTTCACATGAGAATTATTTTATTTCATGTCATCCTTAGTAACTTTATTAACTTACAGATGTCTGCTCAAACACTTCAACAGTAATTTTAATTCTGTACATCTCCGTACTATCATATATGTCTGAGCTTCATTTTTATGTTCAATTGATTGCCATAATTACTTCATATTTCATGAGGTTATACTCAGTAAACAAGGCTTGAGATTCATCATGTTATTTTTCTCTGTGACCATCATTAAACACTGCTAGCCGAGAGGAAGGAGATAACATGTGTGATATTTGCTAAGAGGTTGTTATGATATAGTAGGGTGGGTTAGAATATAGAGACTTGCAAGCCAGAAAGATCTGAGCTCAACTCAAGCTTCTACCACTTATTAGTTTAGAGGCCCCAAGAGAGTAATTACCTTCTCTAGGCTATGGTTTTCATGTTCTTCAGTAAACTACAACGAATACAACAACCACCTGTTTGTACTTACTCTAAGAATTAGATATAACAGAGTAAATGTGAGTGACAATAGGTACATAAGAAATTAGAGAAGTAGCAAATGTCAAACTAAGAGAAAATGAAACAAATCAATTCTTCCAAACACTAACGTGCTCGGTAATGATAGGCCACTTAGAATAATTGACCGATTTTATTTTTTCATCCACCTCTGTTACTCTAGCTGAAGATTAAACTTGGGTTAAGCTAATCCTTAGTTCTGAACCTAAATGACCTTTGAGGTTTGCGTGGTTTGAGAAGAAATTCCTCTACTGGAGTTGTAGACCTGCTAGAGGCTGACCAGCAGTACAGGAGAGCAGAGGGTTGCTGCGTTGTAACTGGAGACCTAAAATGCAGACGTATAGAAATGATCCTTTTTCTTTAGCTTCAGCAGTAAACGTTTGGCAGCGTTGACTGAGAACCCAAATAAGCCCACCTTCCAAATCTTTTCTTTGGTTTTGTCGAGTAAACAACACACCTTCTTGCAATTATCACTGTTCATTTTTAACTCTGAAAAGTGACTCAGAGGAGGTCACAGCCACGGCTCGGACTCAAATTCCAGCCTCACCACTCACTCACTGGAAGACTCGGCCAAGTTCTCACCCTCTCTGAACCATGGTTTGCCAGACGATAGAATCAAGATATTGATGATTATGTTAAAAATCTAAGTATCATCAGCAACCACCATAGAGAAAAAAACTCCACAAAAATTCACTCATAATATCTGCTCCAGTAGGAGGGCTTTGTGATGCTTTTCTAATAAAGATACATTCTTCTAATGTGATAATATATTATGAAATGTCCTACACTCTCAGAATTATTAGCTCATTTCCATCTACTCTGCAGATAAATGTATGGATTTCCCACATGTGCTGAACTAAGTTACAGGTTAAGTTTTGTCTCATTGTAGATGAATTTGGAATCACAAGTGGGTCTAGTGTGGAAACAGGGAACGTGTGAAAAGGAGCAGAATAGAATGGGACACATGACACATAAGGAAGAGGAAAGGGAATGGAAATGAAAGCATCTTGGTCATATCTTCAGAGACGAGATGGCAAAGGTTATTCACATTGCATCCAGAACATTGGGGACAAGAGGATGAGAGATGAGTATGAGTCAGGCCTGGAGACTCCCCTGGGGAAGGAAGAGGAGAATTCAGGGGATCCCCTTACAACAGAGAGAGCCACATGAGCAGCTGGAGAAATGTGTGCAGGTGGGGCAGGTAGAGCTCTGTGCTGGCTGTGTATCCCCAGGGTCAGCCTTCTAGAAGAGCGCTGCATAGAGGAGCACTTTGACTTCAGGGTGCCACTGTTTCTCTAACAGCTGGAGTGAATGGGAGGAGCATTCTCTCCAGCTTTCATTATAAAGGTATCAGGATACATCCTTGTGGGTTGGAACATGACATTTTTTTTTTTTCATTTGTGTTACCATAAATTAATGGGGAATGTGAACATCATGGATTTTGGTTTGATGAGTAGGTTTTGTGTAATGAGCAGTGATTCCAGTTTTTAAAAGTTTTGGGGTTGGCACAAAAAAGTATTGTATTCCTTTTTGATTTTGTTTTCTGCTTTAGTTTACAGTACAGGGATCCATAGAAACAGCCTCAGTCCCAAGCTGAGTCACCAACCCAACAGCCATCTGGACAAACCACTGGTTTTCTCAGCACTGTAACAGAAACAAGCCTGCAGGTTTTTCTTCTAACTAGAATCTATTATTGTGGCCCCATTTTCTTGTTTTTTTAAAAAATTTTAAAAAATTTTAAAAATTTTTTTATTTTTTTCCAGTACCAGGAATTGAACTCATGACCTCGCGCTTGCCAGGCAGGCGCTGTGCCACTGAGCTAAATCCCCAGCCTTGTGGTCCCATTTTCTTGGCACTTGTGAGCCCTGGAAAGTTTGTTGGCAGAATGCAAACCAGCAGTTGGTTTCAAATGGCTCAATTTTCAGATTTTAAACATCTTTATCTTGCATCTGTATATCTTCCTGTTAAGAGTTGCCACATTTAGAATACTTGTTGAAATTTTTTCTTTTTAGTTTTTAAAAGGTTTTTGTAGTGTTGGTGTTGGAACCCAGGGTCTCAGACAAGCTGGGCAAGCACTCTACCACAGAGCTACAATTCCCAGCCTCTAAATCTCTACTTTGATCTTTCTAAGCCTGTTATTAATGGGAAATACACCAAAGAAGTACTCGCAAAACACAGCTACACAGTCAGAGAAAATTATCTTTTACCTTTATCTTCAAAAGGAAAAAAAAATACAGGAAGGAAGAAAGGAGAAGTAAAAAGAAAGAAGAAAAAAAGGACAGAAGAAGCAACAAAGGAGGAAATGATTCACTTCACAGTGGAAAAGAAAACACAAAGTAACACAGTTTGGAAGGACAAAGCAAATGTGGTCAAAGAGGGCTACACAACTTGTGGGGCTGGTGTGAAATGAAAATATGGTGACTTCTCGTACAGAAAGTATCAAAAATTTCAAGAAGGAGAAAGTAGACTAATCACCAACATGGGCTCTTTTGATCATACAGCCCTGTGTAACTGCACAGGTTGCCCAACCCTGAAACCAGCCTTCACTATAGTGTGTTTATTTTGTCTTAAAATAATTCATTCCTCAAGTGCTCTCACACAGCTTAGAGAGGTAAGATGCGGACTTTTGGGCCGTCTACTGTGATTCTTGAACTGACCTGGTAATTTATGTGTATACATTTTTCTGTTTGGTTAAGTAAAAGAGCTCATTTTCTTTCTCATTTCTTCCTCCTCTGGCTCTGTTCCAAGAATCTTTAGCGTGTGTTGAGGGGAGGCATCTCTGGAGCAGTCTCCAGGTCCCTTTGCTTCCTGGACAACATCTCTTTTCCTTCTGGGAATACTCGATATTAGAGGCCAAAGTCTATAGCTGATTCACTTCCAAGGTGAGATCATCCGTCCTTCAAAAAGACTATCATTCTTAGGTTTTAAAGCAACTTGGACACAGGATAAATTTTTCTTCAAGTGCACGGAAACTTGGCAGAAAGACAGATAAACCACAACCAAAATATTTTCTCTACAAATAAGTTGTGATTCACGGAATCACGTGATAATTTCTCTAATATTTCTTTTCAAAGTATTTACAAGTGAAAATGTTAGTCCGACTTCTATCTCTAAGAAAATCAATTTAAAAAGAGGAAAGATTTACTTTGGCTCAGGGTGTCAGCAGTTTCCTCTCCATGGCTGGCCTGCTTCATCGTTGGTGTGGGGGTTGTAGAGTGTCTGGACTTAAGGGCCTGAGTGGAGCAAAGCTGCCCACCTCTTAGTGGCCTGGGTTCCGGAAGAGAAGGAGAGGGAGAGGGAGAGGGAGGGGAGAGGGAGGGGAAGGGGGAGCGGGGAGGGAGAGGGAGAGGGAGAAGGGGAGAGAGGGTCTAAGGAAATTATGCTTGTGAAAGGCATGGCCCGGTGACCAGCCCTCCCATCTAGGCCCCGCCCACCAATCTAGCCCCATCTTCCAGATGCAAATTACAATAATCTTGATTGTTCTATTTTGTGAATTTTGTAAGAATATCTGAGAGAAAACAAAGAAACAAATCCCACTTAAAATTAAAATCACAAAATTGACTTCCTGTTCAAAGAACTCTGCAGTAAATCTTTTTAATGAAGGTTTTTTTAATTTTTCACAGTGGATACCTTTGGTTCATTGTTCCTTCTTGATTCTGTGTTCTATTATGTATTGAATGGAAAGTGACAATTATGAGGCCCATAATTGTTCGTGTGGAATTTACTGATTCTTTTCCATCTTTATTCAGAAATTCAAGAATTTTTCAGAGAGAGAGAGAGAGAGAGACCTAGTATAAGCCCATAGTTTCTGGTGCCACCATAGGGTAAGACAGATTTATCCACTTCAGTTAAATAATGAGTGAACCATCACGGGGCGTTTAGTGAAAAAAATCCAAAAGAAAGCCGAGAGAAAGCACTTCTGATTCACTGAGGCACTCACTAATGGATCCTACCCCTGTGGCTCTTCCTAGAAGGTGAACATGCCCTTGCGGATCTTACAAGCTCCGTGCAGTTCCCATGGAGTGCTCAAGTGGCGATACTAGAATGCAGAGACAGCCGAAATGTCTCAGCCTAACACTCAAGATTGATAGCAAACAGCACTAACCCCTTCCTAAAATACAGTGCTGCCAAATGAGGAACTGTGAAGTTACTTTTAAATATAAAAGCTCTGCTATTAAACATATTCAATATGCAATTCAGTGTGAAATATTCAATAAAAGATTCATTGCACTGATATATATAGAATCATTATATATAACATCTTAAAACTGTTTTATTCTGTCCAATTGTTTCAGAAAATGAGGAAATTTATAAAATAAAGAATGGCAAAATACTAAATGAAGATGCATGCATACTCTTACTGGTTTGGGGGAACTTCACGTTTTCTAACAGAAATCATAGAATTGAACTGTGATGTTTTAATCACAATTCCTTCATGTTGTAAAAAGCTTGTAAATTTCTGGAGAGTTGTGTAGGGCACAGTTGCCTATAAACAGGCATATTGTTGCTAGATTTTTATTTTTTATCCTTTATCTTCTGTATTTCCATTCTTTTCCTCAAAAGAATCTACTTTTCAAGCACTAAGAGTATGTCAACATATTTTTCAGCTATGTATTAGCTAAAGAATTTGACACCGTACATCTTATATTGATTTAAAGGTACAATTTCATATTTTATTTCCAAATGAGGTGAAAATTTTGCCCATTTCGTTCAATTTTTGATCTTTACTGCCATCTCGTGGTGATATTTAAAACTTCCTCCTCAGTGCGCGCAGCGTGCAGTAGCAAAGAGGTGCGCTCTTTCAGGAATTAGCAACAAGAGTATGAGAACGGTTTCTGTGTGTTGGAATACACAGAGTTGCGTATAAATGGAATATGCAGAACTGTTATAAAATGTAACAGACCTAGAAAGCATTATAGGGTTTACAATTAAACCCAGGACACATAGATTTTATCTGTACAAAGTATGGCAAATATTTTAAGGACTATGAAAGAACAAAAATTATCGACAATGGGTAAAAACTGCAAGCATTATGGAAACACAGAACAAAGATTTCATGTATTTATTACATTTATTTCAAGTAAAGCTTTAGAAAACGAGTATCTGTTTTCTCCTAATTCAATTTTTCCTTGCATAAGATTACAGGAGCATAAACTTTTAGAAATCACAGAGACATCCTTGTCCCTCTGACCCGTGATTTCTGACACAGCAACCTCAGGGACAGTTTTCTCGTCTTCACTCGTGTCACCGCTCTCCACACGGAGCGACTTCAACCAGCAGTGATTTTATCAGCGCGAATTACTCACTCTAGTCTTGCCCCGTCCCTTTCCATTTGACGATCTTCTTACCTCTCCTTTCGTGACTTCATGCCTCAGATTTGCCCATAGTTCTTTTCCATTTCTACTTTTTATTCTCATTGGTTTCTTTGCACTTGACTACTTCCCATGTGTTATTTCTATTACTCAGGGTGGTCTACTTGGATTATAATGATTACATGCTATCTTCATGTTTTTTTTTGTTGTTGTTTGTTTTACATTTGCTTCTTGATGTCCTTCAACTCTAACGCGTAGGTACTGACCTCCCAAAGCCCTCACCTTGCATCCTGTTGAACTCTTGGACGATCCTGGGGAAACAGAACTTTGCTACCTGAACTCAGGGCCTGTTGAAGAAGAGAACAGATCTGTGAGGAAGGGATAAGAATGGCAGGTACTTAGCAGGGTCACCCTTGCACTGCAAACAGAAATGTGTTGAGCGTACCACTTATTAACCTGTGATTACAACTGGAGATAGAAAACAAAATGAAAAACAGAGACATTTAATAGCAGACTCACTTGTGCGGGTTTTAACAGCCAAAACCATCAGTAAGAGTTAATGTCTCCATTTAGAACTCAATAATTTGGTTTTTTAATTTTTTTTTTTAAATTAAAGAAGGAAAACTTATTAACAAACAGACATCCATTTACAAAATAGCATAAGAACAATACAAACAATACAGAGTTGGAGAAAAAGTGGTAGGAAATTAACAATGGTTGTTTATTACATATTGATATCTTCAAAGTGGTTTCTCAGGAAAACAAATAGAGACATGCAAGATTGATCAAGTAAGCAGTCATTAACTATTCCTTTCAGTAAAGCAATAGAAGTCCGTAGTACATCTGTGTTAGCTATCCTGTATATACATGCATACATAATTTCCCCTTCTTTCTTTTCTCTTGTCCCTTGGCCCAGAGAACATAACAGTTTGAAAACAAAAGTTTTCCTTGCAGGAATTATCTTTGCTTTTAAATACTCTTTGCTTCTTGTTTCCTGGCACTATACTCATTGATGGAGAATGAAATAAATTAATCACTTACAGTACTTCCTTCCAGATATCTTTAAAATTAAAAAATCTACCCTAAATACTAATTATATTCCTTACATTGTGAACAGACTATTATGTTTAGCTATGTGAAGAAAAAAGGAAAATATTTCTACTTTCCTCAGATCATTTTTCAGATCTTTAGAGAAAAAGAATACTGAGAAACACACTGAGTAATTGGACTAAAAGTACTTCTTCATGTACTTTGCATTTGTACAGGGAAACGTGGGCATGTGATTAAATTAAGACAATGAGATATCATCTTATATGGTGTCTTCCCTCATTTCATGTTCTCAAAATATGTCATTTTGAGTTACTTTTATTTGAAATTCATTTAAATCACCTAAGTCGCTTTTCCTACTTTAATTGATACATTGTCAAGGAAAATGCAGTGTCCACAGTTACACGCATCTGACACATCCACGTTCTTCCTCAGGTAGCTGTCCACAGTGTTTCCTGCTAGAAACACAGATTTGCTTCTTCTTTTAGTAACATTAGAAAGTATATGCTAATGTGCTTAGCACAGAAAACAAAAATAATGTCTTATTCAATCTCCATGGTGTTATTTTGTTGTACAAATGATTTTTTAAATTGTGTATTATTTTTGAGTTTTTTAAGTAATTAATCCTGATTCTGGTAAGACCCCCGGGAGCATCCCAGTTAGTCAGCCTGTCAGTCCTGCTCAGTGTGACCAGAAGAAGAGCTTAATCAACTCTTGTTAGTTAAGGCCACCCTCAAGGGAAGAGGGGTTGGAATGTTTAACCTCTGAGTGCCTGCTGAGTGAATGTGTGAGTGAGTGGAATGGACAGCATAAGCAACAGGCTGCTCTATCTGTGCACCAAGGCTGTGAAGCTCCGGTGACAGTTCCTGATTGTGCCCTCACCTGTGGTTCTGTGGTGATAGATATGTGGGACAGTGGAGGCCTTGAATCCTCCTTAGCTGCATCACACCTAAGTCCCCACAAGGGGCATGGCGAGGCATCTGAATGGTTTCTCTGCAGGGACACACACTATGTCTGCTGTGCCATCTTTCAAGGACACAAAATACACCACAGGGGAAAAGAATGGAAACTAGATAAAACCCACAATCCCTGACTGTAGGAAAATGAGCTTTCATGGAGTTAAAAATGAAATCAAACCACTCCCTGCATCTCAAAGAGAAAAAAAGGAAAAAGAGGCCCATTCCTCCTGAGAATTCTGCCTTAACACCCTAGTCAACTGCCGCAGTTGCTACCAACACCTATGGCTTCACTGCCTATGCCAGTCTCATCTACTTCCAGGCAATTGAACTGGTTCCAGATAGTCATTGCCTGTATTTGGCCACAGAGGCCCTCCCTCCAGAGCCTTCTGCCTGCATGCCTGCCCTGGTCAGATGGCATCATCTAACACCCACCTGAGATGACTGTCAGAAATTCTTCTGTGTTCCACATTTTGACTGAAGAAAACTTGGACTATCAGCCCTGACAAATGAGTTAGGCCCTGTTGGGTGTAAATAGGTAGGACAGATCAATTTCTATCAAATTGGGCCCCTGAGAGCCTGCAGTCATTACAAAAGTCAGGGGCAAATTTGTGACTTTTCTGGTGCACAATGGAATAGAACTCTCTGCCTTCAAAAGTTCCCTCTGTCAAAAAATTACCATCATCAGGACAACTGGGACTCTTGCCTCTCATCCCTTCTGCCAGGCAAAAACTTACAGCCTGGGAGGACATCTCCTGCTCACCAGGCCAGTCAGCCTCCCTCTCATCTAACCCTGCACTTTCAACTTTGACTGTTCCCTGAGAGAAAGATGACATCTGCATCAGTCTGAGACAGATAACCACAATCTTGAAGTTCTGAAAACTCTCCTCCCAGAGGTATAAACTAAAGACTTGCTTTTGGGCCTGGCCATCAACCATGCTACCTCATGGAGACCCCAGTTGCTGTCAGATGTCATGGGAAATGCAAACAGGTATCCAGCCACACATCAGCTTGATAGAGTGTTACTCACTTCGGGCAAGATGTCTGTGCCATTAACAACACAGCTGTCACCTTACATTCTGCGGTTCCCAACCCATGCACCCTTTTTGGGCTGTGAGTCAATTGCCACAAGGGTTTGGGAACTCCCACTCTTATCAGGGAGACTCTGATAACAAATCTGACATCTCTGACACAGCCTGTTTCTTTGTCTCTTGTAGCTCAATAATTCTGTCACTGTAAACTCCATCTTGGGGCCACCCCTACCTACATCAAACAGTATTCAATGCCACAAGAGACTCACCTAGAAATTCAACCACACATCCAGAGGGTTCAAAACCACAAAATGTTTATAAACTGTCAAAATGCTGAAATACATTTCTCCTGTCTATAAAACCAATTCAAGATCTCTGAGCTTCCAGTGCAACCTCAATTACCCTCTGTGTACATTGCCTCAGTCCTCTGCCACCCACAGCCTGCTGGTGGTACACCTGTCTGGACCTAAAAAATGCCTTCTGCCTTCAGTTGGCTCCTGTCAGCCAGCCCTCTCCACAAAGACCACAGTTCTGGACTCAAAGGGTCACTGACCTGGGCTCAACCTCCCAGATGTTCAAAAACTTGTTTCCTCTTCACTGCACTTCTGATTGATGACACCCAAGCTGCCTGCTGGACAAGCATGAAAGCTCTGCTACAATATCAGGCAGAACTGGTTACAAGAAAAAAAACTTCATAAGTTTCTTAGAGCTGTTGGCTTCTATAAAATCTGGAGTTTTTGAATTCACAAAAACAATGATGCTTACTCAGACTCTCAGCCCCTGGAAGTACCCAGTGGCTTACATGTGCAAATATGTGGTTTTGGTCACTAAGGACTGCCTCTCCTTTTTGCCTCTGAGCTCTAACAATCACTGTCCTTCTGATCACCTGAGACTGAGACCTAACTGTCCAGATGCCACATGCTCTACTAGGATTGAATGTTCTAAAAATGGACCCTCTGACAAATGCTGAGTTCACCCTGTTTATGGATGGAAGTAACTCTGTTAAGAATGGAGTCCAACAGGCTATATATGCTGTGGTCACCTTGGACAAAACTATTATGGCCAAAACTCTCCCACAGGGATGATCTGCACAATAAACTGTTTTTGTTGCTGTTTGGAAAATAATCCAGGCCAGAGGCCTAATCCCTATCTGGGTATTCAACTGACTGAAACATTATTCCCATCCAGAAAATGTTTACCCAGTATTCTTGGAAGATCAGAGCCAGATCTGCCCCCACCAATTGTTCTGCAAGCTCAAGCCACAGTGTAGGCACCTGTACCCCTACAGCCAGCTCAGGCTTCAGCATCTGTGTCTTGGTTACTTTTCTCTCACTGCTGAGACAAAATACCTGACACCTAGAATTAAGGAATGAAAGGTTTATTTAGCTTACAATTTGTGGAGGTTTCAGTCCATCCTTGGCTGGCTCCAAGGTAGAGTGGCACATGGCAGAGGGCAACTGTTTATGGCGGTGGTGGAAGACAGCAAAAGTAACAAGAGCAAATGAGAGAAGTGACAGCAATCAGCCTCTTTCTCTCTTTTACATATGCAAACTACCTGCCCCAAGGCAGGTGTAGCACTCACAACCATGAATCAATCAAAAATCTAGAAGCTTGCCCCGTGACTCCATGAGGATTTGGGGGACATGCAGACACAAACCATAGCAATCTGTGTCACTGGCCCTGACCTCATGCAATATGGTGGGCTTTACACAGAAATAAACTCAAATCAGTACCTACCTGAGCTGAGAGGGCAATAAGAGTTTGTACGGTCCTGATATAAAATATCATCACTAGATATGGCCTGCCCTTGATCACTGGCAGTGACAATGGGCCTGCGTTTGTAGCAGAGGTAACTCAAAGACTAGATTAAACAAAGCTACATACAGCATACAGACCATAAAGCTCTAGAAAGTTAAAAACAGCTCGTAATCTGTTAAAAGACCTGTTATATTTGTAGACATTCCTACACACACATAACCCAGGTACATATTAGCTACCTCTACAAATTTCAGAAATCTAGCCTTAGATCTGCTAGAAAAATTACCTGGACAGCTCTTCTGAGGCTCACGCTGAAGAGAGAACACAGTCAAAGCCTTGCTCTGGTACTCTGGACACTGACCAGTCCACACATGGCTGAGGACACTGTTCCCAGGATTGCTCCATACTTATTCCCCCTGAGTTTTGTGTCTTTCCAGGATGCTTGCTCCAGTCCTCACTTCCCTTCGCCCTGTTAGCTGTGCTTCTCTGTTTTAAACTCTATAGACATAGACAGTTGCCCTACGAAAATAGAATAATCAACCAAATACTTGACCAAGATTTGATGTGTCCAAGGTACTCTGGACACTCTCCTAGATCAGATCAACTCCCTCACTCCCTTACCTGGGTAACAGACAGGCCTAAACTGTGTGTCTTCCTAAACACAACTTAGGAAAAACTCTGTAATAAGATAATCTTGGGAACTTTGACTAGAGCCCATCCTAAGATTACTAACAGCTTTAATGTTATTGTTTCTAGTTGGGCCTTGTCTCAAAAGATCACATATAACATGTCCAGCAAAGATTTGCCAGGGAAACTAAAAGAGGGGAGATGTAGCAGAAAATACCACCCTCCGCTAGTCAAACCAGTGTACTTCAGTATGTTAGCTGCCCAGGTAATAGTTTCTGTTGCAGTTCTGGTTGCTTCTGTCTCTTAGAAATGGCTGGTCGCTGTGATGCACATGGTATATGCCAATCCCCAGTTGACAAGCTGTTCTGTCTCTGTTCTTTCTGCTTGCTTCTCTCACATAAGCCCTAAACCACCAGAGATCAGGGCCTGATATTCTGGGGATGATCCCGATCAGTGCCCTTCAATGTAAATAAATCTGCCTCCAAATCCTGGGTGTTGTTTCAGTGTTTCTGCTTGCCACCGCAGTGCCAGGAAATATATTTTTAAAACAGTGAATTTTAATTTTTTATTTTAAAGAAGTGCAAACTTACAATAAAATCATAAGAAAAGTGTACCTTCATTTCAGATCCCCTGATTTCAGCATTTATCTCCCTTCTGTCCTTTTTTTTACACAAATACACACATACATTGTTTGGAGCCCTTAGAAAACAGCTTTAAACAGAATTCTTCTTTATCACTCAATAACTCAGCATGTGTTTCCTGAAAAGAAGCATATTTTCTTACAAAGTTTTAGTAGAATTATTAAAATCAGGAAATTAACATGAATATTATCTTATCCAATTTACACACCTGTTTCATGGTAGAATCCTCAGTGCTTAATTCTGTCATTGTCCAGGGGAGAGGTCATGGGAAGTGTTTTTTTATTCCTTGTACCATTATTAAGATTACCATTTTGAGCTTTTCATTTTGCTTTTGTAACCGTACAGGACTTGAATGAACACATTGACAAAGCTGAACCTCAGCAGGGCTTAAATTTACCTTAGAACCATATTAAAAGCATTCTAGCCCTTCGATAGCTCATTAGCTTTCAATGCTTCAGGTGCCTGGTTCCCAACAATGAATCATTCTGTTCTTGTATTCACCTGTTTCTTGAAATTCTTCTCAGAATTTTCCAATGACTGAAATTAAAGATGACTTATTAATATATATTTTCTATTAGAATGTCAGCGGTATTTCTTAAAATTGAACTTCCAGAATCCAGCATAGTTGCTAGAAGATAGAAAGGGCTCTAAAAGTACTGTTGAATGATTATGCTGAACACGAACATTTCTAGTTCGGAGGCAGTTGCAGCTTTGTCTACCTAAGAAATACTGATCTTCACTCATTTGTGAAGATATTCAACAGGTATGCACCCGACACCGTGTTCTGGGGGTAAGAAAACCCACGTACTCTTTAAATAATGTTATCGTATGGTTTTTTTTATCATGCTTGTCAAATTTAGAATGTCTACATTAGATCTAACTTCCCTAATTAAAATGCAAGTAGGGTGATGATTTGGAAAATATTTTGTTGTTCTTCACTGGGGAATATTTATATAACATAAAATGAAAATATGCATTTTAATATCATATTTGTTCTGAAGCAATAGAGATCCAGAAAACAAATGAAAGCCTTGATTATTCCAAAGCTGCAACTTTCTTTAAAAAAAATCTTTAGAGTTTTAAATTCAAGAGAAAAATTGGAATTCTATCATTCAGTGTAAGTGCTGTTTTCAGTTCGGATTCTATCTATGTTCCTCTTTCATCATTATTTCAAATAGCCCTACATTTGTCTTCTTTCTGTTTATTTTTTTGATATCATATCAATAATGAATTTATGCACCTTAGGGTTAAAATTTTATGAAGGAATGATTTTATGAAGGAATAATGTTATTGCCTTTGAATATGTCACTGAAGAACCTGTAGATATTTTGTCCAGGGCAGGGCGTGGTGGCTCATGCCCATAATCCCAGCCCTCGGGAG
Organism: Chinchilla lanigera; assembly: GCF_000276665.1. Classification (NCBI taxonomy): domain Eukaryota; kingdom Metazoa; phylum Chordata; class Mammalia; order Rodentia; family Chinchillidae; genus Chinchilla; species Chinchilla lanigera. Next base: position 5,670,163 of record NW_004955512.1, on the reverse strand, counting down.
GCTGATGCAGGTGGATCGTTGAAAATTTGAGACCAGCATGGGCTACAAAGTGAGCTCAAGGCCAGCCTGGACTTCATACTGGAACCCCGTCTCAAAAAGTTAAAAAAAAAAGATATTTTGCCCAGGAAGATTTTAGTTCAGGGAAGTGTGGTTTAACGCATTTTACTTAAGGTAACTAAAACCTGTGCTCTGCAGAATGTGAAGAAAGACTAAGGACAGTACAAACAGAAAGAATGTAATGTGTAAGAATGGCTATGGTGTACAAGAAATCTAGAAGAGTGGGGCTCAGAAACAGCTCAGAAAGCAAAACAATGGATTCTGAGCACACAGTCACCCTGTAACCTACATATGTGCATATACGCACATGAGGCATCAAATAACACTTCAGTCAGCAGGCACTTAACTGCATAGGCCGCAGCAAAATCATTGTGTAATAGGGAATTCCTCAGAAAGTATCCCTGTGTTGAGCAACAATGACTGTATATAGGAGAAGTCCAATTTGTATTTGCTACCTTAAAGAATCCTCTATCCAATTATAGTATCTTTTATTTCTTGCAAAACAGTTTTCACAATTTGTGATTCTTTTGCTAACCTGCTCGGGTTCTGTCTTTCTAGAACTCAACCTCCATGAGAACATGTATCTGGTCTTATCCCAGTTGCATTTTGATTACATAGTATGTGAGTAGCAACTACTTCCTGAATTAACTTCATTTAAGCATCTCCTGTAGTTTCCTTCTCTGTGTACACAGGTAACAACAGCAAAGTTAAAACTATTCAGTGAGATCATCTCGGCAACATACAAATACACAAATGTTTTTGCCTTCATTGCTGTTGCTCCCGTTGATGGTGCTGATACTGTATCGCTCATGTTAGGATTCCGGGATGTCAAGGAAGGGTATTGGAAGTGTTGGCTGGTAGTTCCTTTAAAAATGGCTCTCCAAACAAAAGTATTTTAGGTCCGTCTTGTCTGGAACAAAGAATTGGATGAGACAAGCCAAAAACTGTGCACAAGGTTTATTTCAAAAGTAAGCGGTGAAGGTGAAAAGAAGAACAAAATAAAGGGTAAAAGCAAAAATAAAAGTGCACCCTTCTTCTCGGAGCCGTGGGCTACCATGGAGTCACCATAGCGATCTCCCTAGCCTCTGGTGTTTCCATCGTGTGGGAGCTCTGGAGAAGTTCTGCATCTGGTCCCGCAGCTGTCCTGGGATCCGTAGTTGACAAGTGCTGCCCACCTCTGCAGCCCTGCTGCTATGCCCTTGCTCCTGTGTCAGAAGGAAGGGTGGAGGGGAAAAAGAAAGAGAAAAGAAGATAAAGAAGAAGAAAAAGAAGAATGAAGAAAGGGAGAAAAAAGGAAAGGGAAGACAAAGGAAAAGAGAAGAGAAAGGGGAAGAGGTGGAACGAGGTTGCAACTGGTAAAGTTGCAATTTTCATCCTCTAAGGACAAAAGCAAGGGCCGAGCTCTTGCTGCCCCCTGGCGGCAGTGTTATGTATCTACTGGCCAACTTTACCTTCGTTTTCCACGATGAGTTTGTACTCACCCTTATGTAAATGATTTGTTACTACAAGCTTTGTAATTGGATATGAGTTCAACACTAGTTAAAAGGATTTCTCATTTGCATTACAAATAACAACAACGAAGTGAAGAACATTTGTAAAAAAAACCTTATGTTATGGGCTTTGTATTGCAAGATCTGTTTAACCAAGGCTGCAATAAGCTATGAAATAGAAAAAAAATCCTCTACATTCTGCCTTAGCTTGTACTCCTTGAAAGGAAAATGTTATTTGCTTATCTGTGTATTGTGTAATAGCCATGAAATTGATGGGAGATCATTTTATGGAAGATGCATAATTTTATGGGCAATTTACTTCTTAGAAAAAAAGCTTCCTATAAAATTAACTCAGTCTGTGATTTTATTACACTTTCTAACTGCATCCTTTCCAGCGCTTTCTAAAAAAAATCAACAAAAATATTATTCTGAAAGACAAATTGGGCATCCAGAGACCGGAAACAGTGGAGGATAAAGTCCTCTGCAGTCAGCAGCAAAGTTCTGTCCCTGGCAAGGATGGCGGGGTGGGGTACAGCGCGGCTGGGTGAGCGTCTATTCTTCCTAGGAAAACACTGATACTGCAACGGCAAAACAGACAAATTTGTAAATCCTACTTTTCCTCATCTGATGCGAAAGTACAAGATTAGGAAGTGATGAAGGCCCCATTCACCACTAGATGGAGATATTGTCATTTAGAGGCCAGAGAATGTCTTCCGTTACGTTATTGCCCCCCCTTCAGAATCGGAGAAATTATATTTGTCCTCTGTGACCCATGGTATGCATTTACTACCACCCACCCTCCCCCTAACACACACACGCACACACGCATGCACGCACGCACGCACGCACTAGTGAGCTAGTCTGAAAGGCACAGAGCAAGACTAAAAGACAACACACCATTTCATGAGTTAATAATGGATTGGCCACAGCGGAGCTACAAAATAAATTCGGAGAGAAATATCTAGCTATGAGCCTGACATTGTAATTACAGGAGTGGAGTGCAGGTTCCTCTTGAAGCATCAATGCATTTTACATGGGTGGGATAGAGCTGTAATCCGATCAGCCGCAACTGCCACAGCAACAGAAGGGCCCTAAAAATAGGCCCCCTCTGGTAATCTGTCTGGATTACTAAATTCAGTGACGGCTTGGCAACAAATCAGGGAAATGTTTGCGGAAAAGGATTTAAATATATCATGAAGTTCTATCTGCATTAGCGAGAAATCCACAAGGCCCCCAAGTCAGAGCTCCTACTCCGGGGCTGCTTCCAAACAACCGAACTCATTTTGTCAAAACATCACCTTTCTGTCCTGCGGTTTGCAATTTAATCATCTTAAATCCATTAGTGGGGGAAGGGAGGAAAAAGGGATTTCAAGGCAGCCTGCTGTCTGGTGCCTCAGTTGTCCGTCGCTGAGTTTTACAAGAACCATTTTACTTTGTTAATGGTGGCAGAAAAAATTAATGGGGAAATGAAAGAGATTTTTGTAAATACATAGTTTGAAATGGATGAAAGGAAATTTTTTTAAATTGAATATAGATATGTGTCACACACAGGCATATGCAGAGAAAAATCTAATGTTCTCAGGGTTATGGACTGGACAGAAAAATATTTGTGCTGATCATGAATTCAGATTCAGGATTTAAAATAAAGCAACTACAAATATCAACATTTGAGCTTCATTATTCTGTTTCATTTTTCCAACAAGTAAGAAAATTGCACACAGGCTTTTTGAGTGTGCAGTCACAGTTGCTTTGCGCATCTACAAAAGGTTGGGAAGGTTTCCTTTGCTCAGGCTTCTGAAATTCAGAATGCTTCTCTTCTTTCTTTCTTGGCCCTAACACTCACCCATATCCTCAGGACGCTTCTTTTTCTTTCTTAAGATGGAGTAGTTTCCCATCCTGTCGTTCTGGTCACCCCTGCAAACAATCTTTTAGCTTTTAAATTCTGCATGGCAAATCTTTTCCAGGAATTAGGAGTGAATAAGTGAGCACTATCGGAAGGCTTTAGAGAGTGTGGGCAACATTTTCCCTTCGAAAGCCTCGATCTGCCTCTGAGATTATTGAACTAGAATTCTAGAATCTTTAAAAGTCTTAATTAAAACAATAAAGTGGAACTGGTTAAAAAAAATCTGGCATTTGCTCTGGAATTATTTTCTATATCCTTAACACTCAAGTAGCAATGCTGAAAATGCTTCCTATTTTTCCTAAACTTATAATAAAGTGATAGCTTTTGTGAAAGCCAAAATTGCCACTCAAATGGTTAAAATTAATCACATCAATTCAGTTACTTTTGCCAAATGCTCTTGTTATTCTCACATCAAATTAAATCATGTACAGTTTGAACAAATGGACTGGGAATTTATCATCATTTGGTAAATGTATGGATATGTTATTTTATTTTATTTTAAAAATACCAAAATACACACACACACACACACACACATACACATATGCAAATTTTAGTCACTGAAAATTGCTCTACTATTTCCTAAGCCACTTAGATGACACATGGCAATATTAATTTTATGTAGGATGACATTCTTCAGAAATTTACAAAATACAGGGAACTCTGAACGACTGACTCAAGTTAGCATTTTTAAAGCATATGTGTTTTTAAGTCTCTCTTTTTTTGAGAAGGCTATGTGATCCTTTTTCCATCAAGGATCAGATCTTCTGTGATTATAATTACTTTTACTTTAGCAAGCTCACCTAGGTTTAGTCTTATTAATATTGAAAATTGTGCTACCAGCCAATAAAAGTAGATTCATCATTGATATGAAATTATGCACGTGTGTAATAAGATAAAAGAGATTGTAAGCAGGACAAATTATAACAAATCCGTAGCAAATTTTCTTGAACCTTATGATTTTTAACATAGCAGAATGTTTATAGCCTTTGACACAATCATAGTAGTATTTAAAACAAATGACACTTTACAGCTCAAAAATTTATGGATAGTACTAACAAGACATCTGAGCATCTATATGACTTTAAAACCTTGCTGCTACCTACATATATATATATATATATATATATATTTACTTACTTATTTATTTATTTATTTCTGAAACCACCCTATGATATACCATTCTCTTTCATATGATGCAGAGGACTAGAGTTTTCTGGTGAATGTTTTAAAAAATATTTGTCACGATATATTACTATTATTAAAACAGTACACACAAAAGCTATTGTTTAGAAACAGCAACTTTGTATTTGTTCTCTTCCCTTTTCCATTTAGTTCTTTGAATAATTGAAAATTGTTTTTCCATTGATATATTGAATATTAAATTCAACATCCTTTGGTTTTATTTGTTTTTTGTTGTTGTTGTTGTTGTTGTTTGCTTTGTTTTTCTTCCAGTACCAGAAATTGAACTCATGACCTTGCTCTTGCCAGGCAGGTGCTGTGCCACTGAGCTAAATCCCCAGCCCTCTCCCTTGGTTTCATTTGTTTTAAATACCATGCATTTTGTCGAAATAGATATCATTCTACTTTCAGTACAAGGAGAAAGTGGTAACTTTGAAGTTAAGGAATACTGGCTGAGTAGCATACGGTGCATGCATTTTAATGTATTATGTACAAGATGCACAAATCTAAAGCCTCAGTACCATTTATTTAATAATTGCACAACATTTTCTCAGTGAAAGATGCTGGAGGAATCTTTGCTATTTTATAAAAAGACTCCAAATTCTAAGATACCTCCAATATCCTTCCTGTCATTAGGCTCACTGATCTCTCAATATCACATTTGTTAAATCTTTTTTTAAAATATTCTTTACACTTTGAAACTATATTTTGCTTCCTCCCATGAAATTATTCTTTGCGCATTTTCTTTCCTTTCTCTTGAACTGAAGTTCTTTCCCAAGATGGCTTAGCTCATTTTACTGACGCTCCATATAGATTGCTCATGAGAACACCATTGACATGACTGTCTCTCAAAGTTTACACCCCACATTTCCCACAGTCTTCAGAATATTTTAACCAAATTAATTTCACTTCTACTTACAGACACATGCTCATGCTGGAATAAGCTGACCTTCTGCCTATGAGCCCATATAAGATTGTATTTGAAACTGTAAAATTAAAACATAACTATTAAGCTGTCCCTTGTCCTGAGTAAAAGAGTGTGCTACGCATTGTGGAGGATCCAAACAATGAGCTACTATTTTTGCATTCCAAATACTTAAGAAGAGCTAAGATGAATGAAACAAGCACACAATGGCTATATTAGAGCAAATGAAAATTTTATTAAAATTGTATAAATTGGAGCAAGAACTGTATTTAGGCACATCTTCAAGCAAGCATTGTGTTTTCAAAATATTGGAAGTATTTTTATAGACAAAGAAATAATGACTAGAGGCAAAGAATATAGTACAATATAGAGAAATGCTATAAACAGTTGCTGACTAAGGGTTAGTGGTCTGTACATAAAAGGCCTTTTGGCTTTGTTTGTTTTTAGTTTGTTATGTTCATGCTTGGGACATCCAAGCAGTGAGAGGGCTGCAAATAAATTTAAACATAGAAAATTGAGAGTCAATCTGTAGATGTGCCTGTATGTTAATAAAAGTAAAAATTAAAATCTATGGCAGTAAGATGCCTTAACAGAAAATGTATAAAGAAGTAAAGAAAATTAGGCATAAGATTTTGAGGATATTTTAGTAAAATAATTTGCCCGCATCTCTTGTAACTGAAGAAAATATCTCTCAGTTTAACTGTATACTGTCCCTTGTATAAAATATAAGTACTTTATAAATTTGCTCACAAATTGTCTACAATACAACTTGAAAAGAATAGCTTCAGGTAGTTGAAGGTGATGTCCTCAGAATGATGTGCATGCAGGTGGTGTGGGTCATATTTTCTTTGCCCTCTTCTGAAATGTCCTCCTAGAGGTACTGTGTGTCATAATCTTTTTTGTCATTACAGAAAAGTACCTTAGCGCAGTTGACTTGGATAGCTCTACTATCACTTGCAAAATTGAGGTTAATTATCCCTTGTGTTAAGGGGAACTTAAACCAATATCTTTTTAAAGGAATCCACTGTGATAAATTTATGTCTGAGGTTAGTTTATGACAACATGTTCTTCTCTGCCTTTTGTTGGTACTTGTTGATCAGAAAACAAAACAAAACTATTCATTTCCACGCATTTTCTCTTTATAGTGAAAATATTTGGATTTAGAATCACTGACTGGTTGTACTAAGGTACCCTTTTCTGGTACCTGGGGATATCTAAGTATTCTGCTGTGTTGATGCATGATTTTGTGGATTGGTATTTGGGGGATGTTTGTTTTAAGCTGGGCCGGTCCTCTCTTGGTGATACTTTGCCATCTTCCTGTAGCTACAATCAGCTTGTGGGACACCTGGGACCACTAGGTTCTAAATGGTGACCCTCATGTATGCTGTGTTTGGCTGAGATGCTGATCAGTACCAAGCCCTGAATCCCCACCATCTGCTCCACAAAGCTCTGTCTGTTGGCAACTGGTTTCCAAAAGTGACCATATATATTTGTAGTTTAAAGACAAGCCCTTAGGTCTGAGAAATTTTCAAACCTCTGTTTATATTATATTTGCTGGTATCCCAATGGCCAGTGTAAATCACAAAGCCAGCCTAGATTCAGTGGTTGGAGAAGGAAAGTGGTTCTGCCTCTTAAATGGAAAGAATCTGTGGCCATATTTTACTATCTGTCACCTCTGCTTTATTGTGATGACTTCAATTTCATTTTTATTTCATCTTGAATTTTGTTTCATCTTGTCCTATGTATATTGTAATCTATATCCTGAAAGGAAGTAAACATGTGTTTGTGGCATAATGAATAGTTATAGAGCCAAATGCTTGCAGTACCACCACTCAAACTGAGAATAATGAGGTTAATGATAATCTTACAAATCCCCTATGGGGCAAATGCATTCCCTCCATATAGAGAAAGCCCTCATCCTGACTCTATTGTAAACCATTTCTTTACTTTTCTGTATGTTTTTACTGTGCACATAATAAAAATTTGTTTCATTTATCACTGTATTTTCTGAATGAAATAATGCTATGTTTCTCACTTTGTGTCTCATTTAACATATAGAATATTATTAATAATAGTGCATATAGTTACAGTCCTTTGACTTTTCTTGCAATAAAATTTTCCATGCACGACACATTTTGATGAGCAGTTGGGTTTTTTTTCCATATTTTATTGTTATGACCAATGCTGATAGAAGTTCGAAAAACCTTGTTGAGAGATACTTAAAAATTGGAAAATCTAATTAAACAGAGCAATCCTTCACATTCTTGATTGGAAGCCTATGAAAGATGTCAGCTCCTCCAGATTCCTTTATAAATTCAACATAATCTCAAGAGAATTTCTCATTTTTTCCCAAACTTTCTTAAACAATGTCGACAAATTAATCTACTTAAAACTTGGTTTTTACCTTGTCTGTCTCTTAAAACTTACATAAGATATCCTACTCTCTAGAGCTATGCTGTTTAATACTGATACCGCTGGCCTCATGTGGCTCTTACGCTTAAATTTTAATTAATTAAAATTAAATAAAATTAAGATCACTTTCTTTATTGCACTAGCCACATTGCAAGTGTTCCATAGCCAAGTATGTCTATGATAGAGGACAGGACGGCTATTCAACTTTTATTTCATCACAGAAACTTGAGCGGGCAGCACAATGTGCTACTAATGAGGTTCTACAGTATAATGCTTCAGCCCAGTCTACTGACCATTTCTCTACCTGTGATCATTCCTGCCTATAATTACTTTTATCACTCAACTCAGGTGCTTCTTTTTCATTTTGAAATTCATTTGGCCAATTATTGATGTATTTCTCTTATTAATGTTAAGCTCATTTTCAAAACAATAATAATAATTATCTTCACCAGTTTTGTAAGCAATATTTATGTATACTGCTGTGCATTGTGGGTGTTTCAGGTGAGCTGGAAGCTTCCTGATGGAAGGACTATAGTTGCTCGTGTATGTATTCTTTCTCTGCTCTCCTTGCTGAGCTGCTGCCCACTGATAATAAGCAGTTCTAGCAGGTGACAATGTGATTGCTCCTTCAACAGTGTTACTCAACCACTTTTGACGTGCCTTTCCAATGAGAACCTACTTCTTGGCAGTGACAAAGCTCTATAACTCCCTTGCTGCTACCATCTTTATTCCTATGTTACCTTGAGCCTTAGTATCAAATCCCTTGGAAGGCTCCTGTCCAACACTACTCTCAACAATTCCAAGAAGTGAGCCTCCTCCTTCTCTGCTGTAAATTCCCACAATGACGTGACAACAGTGGTGGTCAAAACTGTCTACAGCTGTGCCACACCTAATTACTCGTGCTTTGTTGCTACAAAAGAATCGTACGAATTATTAATGGGCTAGTATGCCTTTCATCTCTAATTTCCCAAGTTAAATGTATATCCATTGTTGCTGCCCTCATGTCACACGATGCTACATGCCATATGTAATATTTTTAGAAAGCTTTGTTAAATATTACTTTAAAAAGAACCGGTAGATTCAGTACACTTTTCAATGACTGAAGTGTCTATGTCACTGGCAATTTTACCAGCGTTGATTTTAATGTAGCTTGACTTTCTCTTTTACCTCCCCAGCAGAGAAGCCAAGACTAACTACATTTAAAAGCTCACAATATACTCTCTGCAAACTCTCGCCATTTTATTGTTGCTCACTGTAATGTAGTTGGTACCAGAACATTTAACTGTTGATGGTTCTGTAATATTGATGAAGAAAATGGTGAAGATGTGAGTTGCTATTGTATTTGCCAGGTATTGTTCTATCCCTGTAAATAAAAAACAAACTAAGCTACTTGACTAAGTTCTCTGAGTGAAAAATCAGGATGCCCATGCTAGGTGAAGAACAATTTCTAAATATTTATGAGACTGAGCTAGTCACTGCGCCACTTGTTCCTTTGTGTTGCCTGGATGCTGTATAGGATTGTTTGAAAATAAAATTAAAATGGTAAATGAACCAAGTGAGAAAATTTTGTAGTTTAAAAAATGGATATATATAACAAAACCAAACTGGAAAGTAATGAATGAAAGTTGAATGAAGCTGAAATAAGGAACTGTTTGAAAATTATTTTTATAGAATCATTTGTATCTTCTGTCATTCTGATAACAATGTTTACCACCCCTACCTGTCAAAGAAAGGTCTTCACATACTGTTTTTTTAATTAGGAACTATTTCCCCAATTTTAAAAATTATCTTGTTCTGTAATACAAATGTCCTGGGGAAGGGAGACATCAGACCCTTATTTCTTGGCATCTACTTGCAGTCTGGTCCCTAGATTGAATAGCAGAATGTTGTTTTCTTAATTCTATTCTTACCTCTGCCCTACCTTGAATCCATTTATTGACATTGGACCAAAGTCTGTTTGTCTAATGTCTCTGATGTTGTGACTTTCACTTATTAAAAACAAAAATGTATTAAAATAATTATCTGTGAGTTACAAGACTATTTTTCTTGTTAGTTTGTTCTGCTTTTAGAGAAATCACTTAAGTGTGATCATAGTTTTTCTTTTGAGGAGTTCTACTTTTCAGGTATCTCTGTGAATAGGAGACTAGTAGCACTTCTTTTATCCAGTCAATATGGTATCAGAATTGTGAATGTGTAGTGTTTCTTGTAAAGAAACATTTGCTTTAGGCTTGCTGTGTAAACAGCTACAAACTTTTGGACTATTAGTTTTCTAGCTATGGGAGCCTATGGCTTGATTTTATCATGTAAACAAGTTGGTTGGGGTTGTCTTTAATTAGTTTATGTAAATTGTACTTTGAAATATTCCCCTAAAACAATTGATCTACTGCAAATTGTGACTCATTCTTATTTAGATTCTTATTTAAGTAAAGTAGTTTCTCTAATGACTGCTTCTAGGCAACATTTTATTTGCCTAGTGTGAGGTACTGAAGTTGCTCAGGAGGGAGAAAGATAGCATTCACTTCAGCCTAGTCATTAATTCAGGCCGCTTCCCTTTAACTTAGTGCCAAATAAGGGAGTTTGCCAAACATCTTTTTTGACCCCTTTGTTTCAGTGCATAATTAAATCTGTAAAGTTATGCAAGCAGGGACAATTCCAAATTTCTTTCCTTTAAAAAATACTACCAGAAAGTACTATAAAACAGAAAATATAAGTGTATGTGAGCTTGGTACATTGAGTATAAGAAATGAATAAATGTGATGTTACTTTATTACTACTTTATAAAATTTCATTACAATTAATTAACAAAACTAAAGCATACTTTTCTAAGGTAATCCCTGCCCTTTTATCTATGACAATGATACACAGAAGAAGTTTACACTGGAGTATATACTTCATCGTTATTTATCAATATCCTGGATTTAACCAGTGACCAACTTTGTTTATTGTTTTGTTTTACTTTTTGTTTTTTGTTTTTTTGGGGGGGGTTTTGGTTTTTCTCCGGTACCGGGAACTGAACTCACGACCTTGTGCTTGCCAGGCAGGTGCTTTTGCCGCTGAGCTAAATCCCCAGCCCCTACTTTTTGTTTTTTGAGACAGGGTCTAAGCTATGTAGTCCAGTGTGATGTTGAACTTGTGATCCTCCTACTTCAGCCTCCTGGGTGCTAGGATGTTGACTTTGAGAAGTAGGCATCACATTTGTCTTTGCATGGTGGTTTAAAGTACTCTTGCCTGTGTGTGTGTGTGTGTGTGTGTGTGTGTGTGAACTTGTGCATGGCAGTAGACAACTCAATATTTTGCTCTCAAAGACTGAATTACATGGTACAAAAATAATTAAGTCATGTTATGCACATGGTATCCATAATCATACAAATACATACCAAAGCTTCTGAAAGTCTCACTCAAGAGATACGCTGGCTCTGTTTTAAATTTCTTTGCCTCAATCTTTCAATATTAGAGGCATGAATTATAGGCTACATCTGACCAGCAGAGTTCAGTATAACATGTTCAAGGCACATAGTATAGTCCTTTCAAGCCAACTTTGTCTTTCCCCTTTGTCCTAGCTCCTAGTAATATTTGATGCCCTTAAATTATAATCATAGACACATTATGAATAGCTTTGTGATATCTGTTAGTAGAATTATTTTCCCTCTATTCTAACAATACCTATCATAAAACTTTAGTGAAAACATAACAAATTGGAAATAACTATTAATTTTTCAAAGTAACTCAATGTTTTGTTGTTATTGACAATAGGCAAGAAATTACGAATTCATCCTATGACCTCAAGACATATTTCTCTACCTACTCACCTACCTACATGTCTGTCTATCTCTCTCTCTCTCTCTCTCTCTCTATCTTTCAATCTAATTATTTGACTGAATTTCATCTGAACAAGCATGACTAATTTGGCAAGAGAAGACTCACTTTAAAGCACATGGACTTAGATAAATTTTCCTCAGTTCTGATTGCTGAAGAGGACTTTTCCTAGGGATCTTTATCATTAATAAGTGGAGATAAGTTAGAAAATGAGGTAGTTTTCCATGTCAAGCCCCAGTTTTGAGAATTAAAACAAAAAAAGACTTTTTGCTATATCCCAGCAATTCTCTGTAAAGGCATAAGGAAGAGCACAAGGAAAAAGGTAAAGATAGCGGTAGGAACAAAAATGATGCCAGTTTATGGGAGTATTTCAAAACTGTTCATTGAAGGCTTTGAAACATTTCCTGTATAACATCTGTCAATCACTAGCTTTTATCTTTTGGAAACTCTGCACTTTAAAAATAAGGAGTATATATTTATTGCATTGTTCTTTCTGGCACAGTACATATGACATGAGGACTTCTGCATAATTCACCAATTTGTGACAACTATAAAAGCTTATTGCAGAAGTGCAGAGTAGCACAGTGGTTAGTGGAGCATTTGGAGTACCGAAGGGAGGGAGGTGGGGAACTGTTTGGTTAATGGATAAAAAATTACAGTTTTTTAGGAGTGTCTTAGTTTTCTGCTCCTTGCTGAGACAAAATACCCAACACATGCAAGGTAACAGAGAAAAGGTTTATTTAGTTCATAGTTAGTAGAAGTTTCAACTCATACTTTGCTGGATCCAAAGCACGTTGGCATGGCAGAGGGACATTGCAGGGGAGAAACAGTTCATGGCAGGCAGAAGACAGCAAAAGCAAGCAAGTCACATGCGACTCTTTCTGTTCCTTATATTCTTTTAGGCTACCCAACCTTAGGGGGGCTGGCACTCATACCCTTAATCCTAGCACCCTTATTCCTAGCCAGAACTGTGCCAGACCAGCCGGTGAACTCTGCCCTTAATCCAAGCATCACACACTCTGGATCCAGCCACCTCTGCAAAAGCCCCATTCTGATTGCGTGAGGCTTTGGGCGAACATCTAGACCCAAACTACAACAAGGAGAAATAAGTTCTGGTGCTCTATTGGACAACAATGACTGACTATAATATTGTATTTGAAATTTCAAAGTAATTGGAATAAAGGCTTTTAGAAGTCCTTACCACAAAAAAGATAAGTGTTTGAAATAAAAAGCATGCTAAGCACCCTGATATGACCAGTATTCAATGGGTATATTTATCAGAATATCACACTGTATCTCATATACACACAATTAAAATAAAACTTAGAAATATATGTGTATCATTAAAAATGGTAGCTCCATGCATTTTAATCAACTGAATAGTGGTGTGACACCATCTGAATACAATGATTGGTTGGCTCCACACCAATTGTGTAAATAGCAGTCCTAGTCAGCATTGGTTACTAGAAGAAAAAGAAAGGGTGAGAAGCTAAAAGCTGACTAGAACATGATGCCCAGCTGGTGACTAATTCATGTGTCTGAGTTTGATCTCCTCCCAGAGGAGAGCCAAGACAGAATTGATTGGAGCACTGATTAGGACATGATTCCAGGAGACATTAGAAAGAGAACTCAAAGCTAAATAGAAAAGGGAAAGCATCCAATAAAAGGGCATGTGATCAAGCAAGAGCTCACCATGGGTAACTGGAATTTAATCCCAGTGGAGAACTCTTAGAGATAGACTAGAACAAACACCTGAGATTTATGCCCCTAATGAATAAAGGAACAGCCATGATTATTTCCTGTTTAAGTATGTTCAGACTGGTATAAGAAGGCACATAAAGTGGATAGCTTATCAACCACAGAGATTTATTTATCACAGCTGTGTAGGCTTGGAAGTCCAAGATCAAGGCACCAGCAAATTTGCTGTCTGCTGGAGGGCCCACTTCCTGGTTCACAAATGTCCCTCTTTGCACTGTAACTTCACATGAGGGAAAGGCTTAGAGACCTCTCTTATGCCTCTCTTACACCACAGTAATATCACTCGAGAGCCCTGCCTTCTTGACCCATAAGCTCCCAAAACATTTACACCACCACTTTGGGGGTTAGGTTTTCAGAATCTGAATTCTAGGGGAACAAAAACACTCAGACAACAGCATGTATAATCCTTTTTAGTGGTTCCTTGAGGGTATTCCTAGGAATATTGATTTCCTGGGATGTTTTTCCTCTGCCATGCAGGTGAGCAGCATGAGCTCTGGAAGCCAGAGGTAGATCTAAGGAAGGCGAGGGTTGACAGCTGGAAGTGGGATTAGCATGCCTTCCCAGAGAGAGAAGATCCCATTATATTATTTAAGAAATAAATAAAATAATATCCTTGCTTAAATCTGCATCTATAATTATTTTTTCAGTGGTCTCTGCAGTGTTAGAAACTAAGTGATTTTGTTTAAGATAGAATAGAAATGCTAAGTGGTTTTTTTTTTCATAATACAATAGAAATGTATGGTATTAAGTTTGGTTGAAGTGCTCTGGAACTCTTATTAAACATGAAAAGTGCTATGACCCATGAAACTGAGAAACCATACTTTTAAAATTTGCATGTGTTCATGTAAAAACATCTTTTGCATGGGTAATGTCCATGGATTGAAAGAGCTTTAGGAATGGAGCTCCTTTCTGCTGATTGAAGTTATCTGAAATTTCAGAAGCCAGAGAAACCTCATGCACATCCTGCATTTATGTCTAAGTTGCAATCACATAGCATATGTTGATATACTTTGTATGTCTGATGACAGAATATAATTTTTTATGGAAAAAGTGGCCAAAATTATTTTAATATTGCATTTGGCCCTGAAGTGATCCCAGCTTTTTGGCCTCAGAAGATGTTCCCAATTCTTTCTTTGGTATTTTTGCTCAAATTAAATAAACAATGATATCTTGGTTAAAATTTTACTATTTACATAGTCAAGAAAAATGTATAGATTGCTGTGAAATATATTTCTTCTTCATTATCCCTAGTATGATTCTAATTTATGTCTGTCTTTCTATTTTCCACAGTTTTAATTTTTTATATTTTACTATAAGCCATTACAAATTTCTGGAATAGTCAACTAATACATCAAAAAGCACAGAGTGATTATTTCATTCTCTTAAAACAAATTAAATACACAGAAAACTAATAAAACAAACATTATCTAAATTATAACACTCATGTGCATAACATAACAAAGCAAATCATACATGGGACACTGTGGCTTATACACTTGCATCCACTTCATCTTAAGAGAAATCTAATAAGGTAGCTTTGATTATGACCCTAAGATTTCACTCATCCCGCAGTAGAAAGTGTGGTTCCCAGGAATTTCCTTGAGGTCTTAATACCTATTGAGTTTTACCCTTAACTAACCACCAGAAAGGGTTGTACATGCTGTTCTCTGAGTGTTTTTGTTCCCCTAGAATTCAGATGTTGAAAACTTAACCCCCAAAGTGATAGTGTAAACCTTTGGGGAGATTATAGGTCAGGAGATTCTGCATCCTTTGTCCAGTGATTTATTTTTAATTGCAGGAGCCAGATTTGGTGTCTTGCACAGCCTGCTGAAAGTACTGGAGAATGGATACGACCTGTTACTCATTCCCCTTCAACAGCGTTTCCTGGGACAACATCCTGAGTAACTGTGTAATGAACAGTGACATACCAAGATTTCCATGCAGCTATCCTTATCCAGAGTTTTACTTCCCATGGGTTCAATTATCCATGGTCAACCATCACCTGAAAATATTAAATTGAAGAATCCAAAAATAAAAGTTTGTGTTTCAGATTACACACAATTTGGAGTAAAGTGATGCAATTAAGTGCTGTCCTCTTCTGCTTACAGAGACATGAACCATCCTTGCTGTCATGTGCTACCTGCCCATCAGTCCCTTACTAACCATCTTGGTTATCAGATTCATTGTCACAGCATCAAAATGCTCCAGTGCAAGTAAATCTTATTTTACTCAACAGTGGTCCTCAAACGCCAGGCTAGTGGTGTTAGAAATTTTAATAGATTATATTTGTTCTATGTTATTTGCTATTGCTGTTAATCTATTATGGTTGACATGACAAGTATGTCTATGTGGAAGGCAATAGTATCTATAGGTTTTGGCACTAGCTGCAATTTCAGAGATCTCAGGGTTCTTGAAACACATTTTGCTGCTTAGGGGAGATGGCGATTAGCTGGTTGCACTCTTATGGTTGTCTTCAAGAGAAGCCCAAACTAAGACACATCTGAGAATTGACTTTTACATCAGGGCATGCAATAATATACCTGAAATTGAGAAAATAAACACAAAGCATATACTTTGAAACTGAGAAAGCATTGTCTCTCTCTTGCATAATATTAGTTCTCTAGAAGGAGGGACAGGAGGATAGCGTTAATTTCATTTTAAGAGAGGGTTCTTACAGTACATATTCAAGTTATAGCAAGTAACCAAAATTCTTTTGGTCTTGAAGAAAAAAAGTGGAAGAAGAAAAGTGTGGCCACCATTCACAAAGGCTTGGTTCTACTAATGTGCAGCAGCAGCCAAAGATAAAGGGGCTGAGGACAACGGTCAGCAGCCGGCTGACCCTGGTTTCCCCAGGAGAGGTCAGAGGATGTGTGCAGACAGTAAATTAAGCCTGCTCTTCTCAGATCAGAGTCATTGTGGGGAGCTCAGAACAGGGACTTCACAGGGTAGGGTGTTCACACGTACGGAAAACGCACCCACACTCAAAAGTGCTCCTACTGACTAGAAGATAGAACACTGCTCTAGAGAAAGTGTTAAGAGGTCTATCTTGTGTTTAATATCGCTACAATTATTTTTTATTGATGGTTCATCTCCTCCGGCACTGGTATTTCTAAGAATTGTGATTGACAAGGAACCTGAATGAGAAAGAGTTTTCATTCAGATTCCTGATTTATTTTGATTTGCCTAACCTTTAAAAATATTTCTTGTCAATTTCACCATTTCCTTTAAAGATCCTTATCTCTTTCTGATCATATTTCTATTTTATTGCAATTTAAAATATCACCTTATGATAGTAGTAAGTGTGTGTGTGTTTTGAAGTAAAGCTCACGACAGCGAAGTGTTCTTTAATGTCTGATTGCCTGAAATGAGGTGTGCTTTCGCCTGGCAGCCTGTTCAGAACTCAGGGGAAGCTGTGCGCGTCTCCATCGGAGCGCTTACCATGCACATTGTGAGCGACAGTGTTCGTTGGCATATTATGGATCTGTAATTTCTGCTTTAGGAAAAAAAAAACAAACAGTTTGCAAGGAAATTACCCACCATGGTAGGAGTTCCATTTTCACTTTCAATCTCTTATCCAGTTTCTTTCCTCCTCTTGTTTGTTTGTTTATGCATTGAATCCAGGCCTTCACACCACACCGGTGCCATTCCTTTTTACTTTGAGACAGGGTCTTGCTAAATTGCCCAGGCTGGGCTCAGACTTGCAATCTTCCTGCTTCAGCTTTGCAGAGTGCCAGGACAACAGCTGTGCCACTCAATGTGGCTTTCTTTCCTTCTTTTTGGCCTACCTTCTCAATATCTCTAGATACTCATTCTTACCTACATAGAAGGATAGGATAGTTGAAGGTCACTGATCCTGGGACATTTGACAGAGCTGACTCATTCTGACCAGAGTGACACAGGGGCTACAGAAAGCCAAGGCCACTGCAGATGGTCTGATTTCCTGTTAAAGGTGGCTGAGGCAGGCGGATTGTTGTGAGTTTGAGACCAGCCTGGGCTACAAAGTGAGCTCAAGGCCAGCCTGAACTGCATGGAGAGACCCTGTCTCAAAAAGACAAAAAAAAAAAAAAAAAGATGGAAGGAAACAGGCTGCGGCAAAGCTCTCCTCTCTGCCATTCACATGCCGTGTGACTTGGGGCACAGCCTCTCAAGCTTCTGCAGAGTCTTTGGCTGCTTCCTAAGCTCCACCTTGCAGCGTGGGTGCTCACAGAAAAGAACCCGATGTATGGGAAAGCGCACTGGAAAGCATTCAGAGCTGTACAGAGACAAAGTTATTGCTCAGTACTTGCTACACGGGTGGTGATCTACAAACTGCTTCATGTGGCTGTCAGAAGTTCCCTGTGGAGTAGAAGGGAAACTCCCTGTTGCACAGGTGAGAACACTGAGGCCCTGCTTGATCAGCTGGGTCAGGTAGGAGGAACTTTCCGAATTAACACACTTAGTAGAAATACTTGCCTGCTGAACTTGGGGTTCAAATCTAACCTCTCCTTTAATTGGTTGTGTATAATAAATAAATATACACATGTATGTGCACATATATACATAAGTAGGGGGGATCTCACCTGGAGGCCACTGAACTGGTTAAGACCATGTCAGGCTTTCATCTCAAATTTGGCCCTAAGACTTCTATGACTTCCCCTGTACCTAACATTCAGTCTGCCAACTCCGCTACATTTTCCAGCTTTTGCTCAGCATCACTTCTCCATCTAAGCCTGGCAGTCGCTCCCTGCGTGTGGTGGGTTTTTCTGGCTATTCTGATGTAGTGGTAAGGTCTTTATAGAGAGAACGGTCCACAAGACAGGTTTACATCATGTCAGCTTTTCGTATTATCTATCTTTTGGTATTATTTTCAGTCATTGTCATTGTCCCAGGCTTCAGTTTCTTACTTCATTTCTCAGTCATTTCTTTCCTCTTAAAGTTCTACCTGCTTTATTGCTCTTCCTCACCCCAAACCCCTGCCCCTTTCTTATGTTGAGCACATTAGGAATCCCTTTCTCTCTCTCTCTCTCTCTCTCTCTCTCTCTCTCTCTTTCTTTCTCCTAGAGACTGATGTCAGGGCCTTTGCAGTGAGCTGCATCCGCTGTCCTTTTTTCAATTTTTTTTTACATTTTGGCACATGTTTTCCCTAAGTCTCTAAATTGTCCAGAGTGGATTGGTTGCAACTCTCCTGCCCCAGTCTTTCCAACTCCTGGGATCACAGGACTGTGCCTTCATCCCGGGCCTCTTTTTCACATACTTTGTCTTCTCCTCCAGAGGTCTGAGGCGAGGAGCTCCTGCTGGAGCAGAGGCTCCGTGTGGGGAGGGACAGCATCCCTCATTTTAGCCCTTACCTCTGGTGTCTGCAGAGGCCAAATGTGAGCAGCTGGAGGACAGGTAGAACATTAATAATAAGTATGTATTTGACAAATACATCAGAATATTCCCTGAGTGGAAATATAATCCCAGTTGAAAAAATAGTATTTATCATACATCTATTACTTTCACCCCTCTACCTACTTAACTTGGATTTAGGAAAATTCTAAGAGACAGTTCCTAAGTAGACAGAAATGTTCTATCAAAGCCATATTTTAAATCTATTATATATTCTTTGGCATTTACATTATTTCCTTTGACAAAGTACACACTGCAAATTCATTTTTTTGTTTTCCTGTTGCTTTTGTTTCATTTTTTTTTCCACTGCCCTGGAGATTGCAATTGTGCTGGATGCAGGCATATTCCTGAAACTTCATTTAAAAATTAATAAATGTGTTTAATTGGAAAATAAGAACTGCTATGTTTTCCTGGGCACTGGGCAGACACTTCCCTGCTAAACTCTTCTTGGATTCTTTTTCTTTAATGTCACTCTGTAGAATTGCTTGATCAACGAAAGCGTGCCTCTTGATGAAAACAGAGTGTTCCTCAAAGAACAAATGAAGACTTGCAGTTCTCGAGGTAAAACACTGAGTTCATCATGCAGCGCTGTAAAATAAATGTGTTATGTGCCCGGCAACTCTGTCACACAATCAACAGGAAACCTGAAAGGCAGAGATGGGTTGATTTGCACATTTTCATCAGGTACTTGCAAATGCAATCAAAATAAACCAATAGAGTGAAGGCTTCTTGTCATGACTAAGCCCCTTGGGTCCCCCCACCCCATTTAGCAGATCATTTATTTGACATTAAATGAGTGCATTGAATTTTTGAGAGCCATTTCAAATTCCAAGGTTCATTTGAGGGGACAATGTATTTTAATAAAAATGACCTTTGAGGGAGCAGCCTGTTGTCATGACAACAGGGGGATGCTTCAACTTTTCTTCTGTCCTTTTCTGTCCTGTTTCCTACCACTCTGTCTTCATCCGTTCTCCTGTCTTCATTCTCTCTCTTAGTCTCCAGTTCAAATTTTAACCATAGTAAGTGAATGTTTGTAGAAAAAATTATGACAGATATTAATTTCTTGGTATATTATTTTTATTAACTCAGCCCACATTTTTGATTAGCATCAAAAATTGAACTCAGGACCTTGCACTTGCCAGGCAGACACTTATGCCACTGAGCTATACCCCTGGCCCTCCTAGCATCTGTGTTCTAAGCACTGTGTTAGGCACAAACAGGATTTTCAG
Source organism: Chinchilla lanigera (assembly GCF_000276665.1). Taxonomy (NCBI): domain Eukaryota; kingdom Metazoa; phylum Chordata; class Mammalia; order Rodentia; family Chinchillidae; genus Chinchilla; species Chinchilla lanigera. The sequence goes on along the minus strand of NW_004955512.1, from coordinate 5,650,024 downwards.
TAAAACACAGTCCATCGTGGAGACATGGGCCAATAAGTAACTGTTTCCTAAATAAAGCTCTTGTCCTATAGGTAAAATGCATACTCAGACTTCAAAGCTCACTTGTCACTGACTTCTCTATGTCATTGTGAATGGTGAGGACCAGCATCCTTAAATTTTAGAGCGGGCTGGGGATATAGCCCAGTGGTACAAGCATCTGCCTGGCAAGTGCAAGGTCCTGAGTTCAATTCCTGGTACTCAAAAAATAAATAAATAAAAATAAATTTTAAAGAATGTACAGTGGGTTCATGAGGAAATGAAAATTTACCTCACACTCTTTTTTCTGTGAAGTATAGATCAGAATATTTAACATCTTATCAATTTATCTGAATTGGTGTTAACTTAATCACAATTTTATGCCTCAATTTCGCTTTTATTTCTGACTTTTTATGCAGGCTCAAGTGTGTTATAGTTTTGTGAATCGATGCTGTATTAAGAAACCCAGTGCTTTGTGTACGTTTTAGAATTGTTTAGATGTCATTCAGTATTTACATTTTTCAGCAGCTACTGCACTGAAAAAAAAATGCTGTTCCTACTTGCACAATTATAGTTAGTACATATTATTTCTGAGCTCCTCTGGTTGCTTCATTCAGCACCCTTTGAAATCCAAAGCAGTCCTCTTCAATAAATCCCTGAGACTGATATCAAATTAGCCTTTTATAAAAGACTAGGTCTTGGAATAAAGTATCAGATTCATAAATGAAATTATTTGAGCAATTGTATTATGTATTGCTTTGTGACTTTTCCCCCAATTTGTATGTTGAAATCCTGGTGTTTGTAGCAGAATGTGACTATCTGGAAACAGAGTCTTTGCAGATGTAATTAGTTAAACGGAGTTATATTGGAAAAAAGTTAGCCTCTAATTCAGTGTGATTGGCGCCCTTACTAAAAAAAACACAAAAAGAGAGAGAGAAAAAGAAAGAGAGAATATTTGAATACGGAGATACTCAAACAGGAACGAAAGCCTGTGAAGATTCAAGTCTTAACTTCTCAAGCCAAAGAACTACCAGAAATAAGAAAACAAACAAACAAACAAACAAACAAACAAACAAAAAAACTTCAAACTGGGCTTTCTCTAGCACATTTTCTGGCATCACGGCCCTTTGAACATATTTCTGTAGTGCTTCTGCACCTAGGAGTGCAACACAATACGTTTTGTTGTTGAAGCTATAAAGTTTGTAGTACCTTTACCTCGTATTGTTTGGAGTCACCTAGTTTCTGAAATCAAAAAGTTGAAATAATTCAGTGAGAGGTTTGCATTGCCAGTCAGGAAAGTTTTGTATATTTGCATCTCCTCAAAAGTACTGCTCAAAACAGGGATGCAGTAAGAATTGGAATCTACTAAGTTAACGGGAAATCATAGTAGTAATGATGTCTTGAGGGCGTTTAGAATGAAAACATATCTTCAACAGATGAGAAAGGACAAAAGCATTCAGGATTGACCCATTAACTCTGAACCCCGAATCCCTCAACAAAATTTATGCATACTTCCAAAATTCCTGAGCACTCTGATCTCCATTTGTGTGGCAGAGATAGTTACAAGCAAAATTTCAAGTAGCCAGGTCCTTACTGATTATACATCAGCAGAGACTGGAACATTTTCTTTGTTCTCCCAAGTGGATTAGAAGAGCCTCATTCTAACAACATACCCATGCATAGCTAATCTTTTAGAAAAGTTGATGATACAAAAAAAAGAATGCAATTCTACATCTAAGGCTTTGAGAACAACACACTTTTGAAATGAAGTAGGATAAAAACTTAGGCCACCAACACTGACCCACCACAGTGCAGGGCAGCAATACAGGATTTTAAAAGAAGATAGTAGAAAAATAAAATGGTGCAAAATGAAAAACTGGGAAAATTCGATGAATGACATTAATAAAAGAGTTACTATGCTGGAAATTCTGATATTTCCAGATTTTAACTACTGTACCTTGGAATAGGTATCCATCAAAATAAAGTGATAATAATGTGCTTTGTTTTAAAGATATCAGTTGCTTTTCCAAGAACTTAGAAAGTTGTTTAATGTTTATACATACTTTATATTGGATCTTTCTTATTATTCCATTTTTCAGATGAATAATCCAAAGCTTAAAGAAGTGTTACTTCTTGGGTATAGTAGCTAACTAACTGGAGTTAGAGTTGATCCACAATATGCCTTCTAATCCACTGATTTTTACCTAGCTCTTTTAACAGAATGTTCCTTTTTGAAGTTGGCAGTTTTTCAATGAAAGAATTAAAAAAAAAGAAAATTCTTAATATCTATAGTAAATTCTTTAGCTCCACCCATGAATCAATATAATAACGAAGCACAAAAGAATTTATATTTTTCAGGTAAGGGTCAAATATTTAATATCTACTTGATATAATTTGAAAAGCATACATATTAACATTATTGTATAAAACTATAGGGGTAGTAACTAGGAAGAATGCTTTGAAACATTTTTTGTGATGTTATGTCCATCATTCAAAGCTTTAACTTACCTATCTCAGAAAGAAGGAAAATAAGGTCTGAAAATAATGTTCTATAAATCCTTTCTTGTGGATATATAATGAAGCTTTATTTTTGGTTACCAAAAACTAAATGGTCTTATTTAGTTTTAGTGTCGTTAGTGTCATTAAACATTGATAACCAATCTATTTCAACAATGGTTGCAGCAAACAACTTTTGCTAAAACCCACCCCTGGCCGCTGCCAGTCCTAAGGAGCCATACATATTTTTACTTTTCCTCATTCAAACTGGGGAGAAATTCTTTTTTTAAAACAAACCAGAAGTTCATGCCAACATTTTGAATTTATATTTTTGCTTTAAAAATTGTAAACCCTCAAAGTGCCATTGAAGACAAGCAGAAAGGAAAGCACATGTGAAAATCAAATATATGCATGAGACAGCAAGTTAGAAAGTCAAATATTTTCCATGCATTGTCTGTTCATCAATTAGCTTGTACAAGTTTGTTATTCCAGTGTACTACAAATACTATGGATTCTAGTGTATTTTATTTGAATTTATTACTTTTTCCCCTTAAATATGCTAGGCAACAATATGTTTAGATATACCTGCTTTTATATACACGTTACAGGAATTATATTAAATTTTAATTCCACTCAGTCCCCTACTTCACACTACAACCTTAGTTGGAAAACAAGCTAAAATAAGATTAGTTCTAGAACTCAGATCTCTGAAATAGCTGCTGAGTTATTTCTAATCCTTGAAATCCTGAGGTCTTAATATTCCACCATTCTAAGGAGAATGCTTCTGTTCTCACTACGACAATCTACAAATGTCTGATTGCTAATGTAGCTGCTTTTCTGCTAGTCTATTAGTCTTTCTACTAACACTGAAAAAATGAATTGGGAAATTGATATGGTTTATATGTAAAACATCATCCAAACGTCTCAAGGTTCAGATGTAGGGCATTGTTAGAGGAGGTGAATCACTGAAGGTGTGACTAGGAAGAGTGTATTCTTGTTCCAGTATCTTCTCTCATGCTCTGCTCTGTGACTGCCAGAATAGCTTTCCCCTCTTATGCCTTCACCATCTCATTTTTAACTTGGAGTCAGAAGACCATGGACTGAACCTTTTGAAATGGTGAGCCAAATAAACCTCTCTTCTCTTAAAATATATTTTTTGGGTGTCAAATTTTTGTTCTAGTAATGGAAAAACTGACAGATACAGACATATTCTTCCACTATTCCCCAAACAATTTCTCTCAATGAGATAAAGGTGTCCCATGTCAATACAATTATCTACACCCTTGGTACTGACATTTTTATCTAGTTAAAACTGTCATCTATCAAAACATGAGGTTAGATTAGTCAGCCTTCAATTGCTAAATAAAATACCCAACATCTGTAAGTTAAAGAGGAGAAGTTTAATTGTCACATGACTTCAGAGGGGTTCAGTTCTTGGTCACCTGTCTGCAAGGCAGTAACATTAAGGTGGAGGGCTATGGTGGAGCAAAGATACTATGTTTGAGGAGTAGAGCACAGGGAAAGAGCAGCAGTGACAGACATACCTTCCAAAGGCATACCTTCCCTGGTCCACCTTCAACTACACCCTACCTCCTAATGGCAAGTGCAGCTATGAAAATCAGTAGATTAAGCCACGGATGAGTACAGTGACTCCATGATGCAGTCACCTTTACAGTGATCTCTTAATCCAGTCAATTTGACAATTTAGTTTAAATATCACAAATTGAGAGAAGTAAGGAGTGTGATTATGCTCTGTGTAGTCTCAGGTATAAACAGTCAGATAGGGGCCAGTATTTGTAGGAGCTACTATGGCAAAGACTGAGACCAAACAGAGGAACAAAAATAAATATGAAGAACTTCTAGGGAAAACACATACGCAAGTAGCAGAAGACAATATTAAAGAATTTTAAAAACTACAATTAATAGTCTCAGGAAATAAGACACTTCATTCTTCAAAACAAGAGAATGCTATTTTTAGTGAAGCAATATTCAGAGTCAGTGAGTGTGCACAGAGATTTTAAAATACATGGAGTGCAGCAGAAAAGCAGAAAAGAAAAATCAATAGGAGGCATGGAGGATAAGCTGTTGATAAGAGTGAGAAACTAGTATCTCAGCTAAAAGTTAAGACTGGAAGGAGGAAATCATGAAAATTGTGTCATTTTGTTATCTCCATATGGAGATGTTTTTATCAAGCTGTATCATGTTTTTCTTCCATTAAAATTTTTCTTTTTCAAAAACTACCTTTAATCATTTTTTCAAGTACCATTATGGAGTAGACTATGCTCAAGTAAAACATTACTGAATGTAGACACTACTCTTTAGAAAAGCAATTCTTTAATGGCTTTTGAATTTATGGAGTTTCTATTTCCAAATAAAAGTGACATTTCACCAATGTATGCTAAGATATTGCTGCTATTGATCAAAATACTGTTGGGAAATATTGTAGCAAAAAATAATACACCTTGTAAATATAACGGCTTAAACCAACAAAGGTTTGTTTTTCTCTTGATTTTGATTTAGTCTGTGAGATTCTCTAAGACAGCTATCTTCTACCTAGCTTTCCAGGAATTCCATCTTCCTAAAATTAGTATTGCTGCTCATTCAAAAGGTGTTTTCCAGGCTGGTTACATCTATGGGAAGAGAGATTTTGAAAATTCAAATTAGGGTCAATGGATAAAATGAGGTTTGAGTTAAATTTGAATTTCAGATGAATTAGGAAAACATATTTTTACTGTAAGTATTCTCCATGTAGTGTTGTAAATATTGCATAACAGACTATACTAAAATATGTGTTGTTTATCTAAATTAAAGTTTAGCTGTTACCCTTTACCTTTATTTGCTAAATTTGGCAATCCTGAATCAAACCTGTTTTTAGATATCTAAACCTACACGTAACAGATGTTAAGCCCACAGATAACATCTTTTCTGTTCACAACCTTTTCTGTTTTTTTTTTGTTTGTTCTTTTTTGTGTTTTTTTGTTTTGTTTTGTTTTGGTTTTTTTCTGGTACTGGGAATCGAACTCATGAACTTGTGCTTGCCAGGCAGGCACTGTGCCTCTGAGCTAAATCCCCAGCCCCTCTGCTCACAACCTTTTGAATAGACTTATGTGAGATACTAACCCAAGTCCAAACAAGGCTAGGAAATTCAGAGAAACATATGGAATATTTGATGAATATTTATATATTTGTTCAATGCCTTGAGGAAGAAATTACATAAGATTTAGAATCAAATGAATTTCTGACACATTTAGCCATTCACATTTAGTATTACAGGTAAGGAATCTAAACCCAGAGAAAAGTCACATGAGCTGGTTGTTTTCTTATTGCTGTAATAAAATGCTTAAGGAGACAAACTTAAGAAGAGAAAAGATCTGTTTTGTCTTACAGGTTTGAAGGTCTCAGCTCGTGGTTCAGCGCTTGCTTTTTGGTGTATGGTTTTTTTCATCCTGTAATGAGGCAGCACATTATGGCTGGAGTGAGCAGTGGAGGAAACTGCTTACTAAGGGCAATCAGGATGCAAAGACAGAGAGGATCACACTTGGGTTCCAAGACGCCTTTCAAGAGTCCAACCCAGTGACATCACCTCCTGCTACTAGCCCTGGCCTTTTAGAGGTTTCACTACCTCCCAACAGCACTGTGGGTTGGTGACCCAACACCTGAGCCTCTGAGCGACACTTATCTGAAACCTAGCTGCATGTGAGCATTTCACTTAGCAACCTAGGGGCTGATTGAAATTTTCAGATGTCCTGAACAACACCTTTGGGTTCTTTCCATTACACCAAGCAGTCCTTAAAGCTTTTCCTGGAGATTAGCATAGAAGTCCTTTCTAGAATAAATGTTAAGTCATTTAAGTTCAGGAAACCTTGTTAGATTCAGTTTTCCTCCATGCCTGGGAAGTCAATCACAGTGTATACAAAACCTTTCTCTAGTGCTGAATCCAGAATGTATCTTGTCAACATAAGTAGAAGCAACATATTGATGGTGTGAATTTATAGCGCATAGAAAAATGGAGAGAAATTCTTTGGCTTACATTAAAACATTCAACATTTTCTTGGTTCCTTTTGCCCTTTTTTTCTAGTAAATCAGAGTTCCAGCCACAATGCATTAAGTGATGGCTTAATCAGAAGCTGGAGATGTTCTGAAGCTCGCATCAGCGAGTGAGAAGCTGGCACTAAAGGCATTTAAGCATCTTCCAGCCATTTCACTCAGTTGATTGTAATGATTGTTGATTGTAATGATTTTTGAGCCATTCTATATTATAGGAAATGTCAAAATCGGTATTGTCCAAGAACTCACACATTTGAAAAAAGAGTGTATGGGCTGTGGAAGTGGAGAGAAACCACTAGTTATGGACAGTTGCTAATCTAATAGCCACATTTTTTTCTTTGTTAGATTGAAGTGGCTCTTTACTGCTGCCAACCACTCCCCACTGCTCTTGCCTGTCCCCTTTCTAACCCACAGCATCACTTTATACTGATTATTCGACTGCGGGCTCTTATTTGTGAAGTGCTGTGTCATTTGTACTGGCAGAAAAGTTACCATTTGAACTTCCAAAGTAGAACATCCCCTTATTCGTGTTATGCAAATTGCTCTTCACTCATCCTGAACAAGGCAGAGGCTATCAAAACATTTACTAGATGAACACAGTAAAAACACCTATGTCTGTCTCCTTCCATATGTATTCTGAAACAAAAGTGTTGTTTTGAAACACCTCTCTTGGTTTGGAAGATATGCTGGCATTATTTCTCCTACTTTACTATTGTCAATTCTCTTCCATTCCATTAAAATGCACCCAGTATATGACATTAATTTCATAACTCAATAAGAGCTTTGTTAATTCATATTTTCCAAAATATTGATCTAGGCATGCTTGCCTTCCTGTCTTTTTAAATACTCTATGAAGTTACTATCATGTTTAATCAATTTAACCAGGTCTGGAGGTGAAGTTCTATGTGCTCTTGTTGAACTTTTATATAGAGTATTTGAAAATATTGCAATAAATTTAGATGTGCACATGGTTATCTTTGCTGCTGCTAGAAGCATATTCCAATGTTTTTCATTTTTCATTCTCACATGTACTTAATTACTAAAAATATTCTTTTTATTTTCAGTGATATGGAATCACCTAAAGAGTTTTATATAGCACAATTCTAAGCACCTAGACAATCTTAATAATTATACCAGGTGACCAACAAAAAGTTATTTTGTTTTTGACATATATTCTTCTGCTAGATGAGCATACTTCCCTTGTGCACCCACTTCTTCTAAAATATTTTAAGCTTTTTGATCTGTACCAAATACAGACCAAATATATAGTAATCATAATATATATTACATAACAAACATTTGAAATTTCAAGATAAATAATCTAGACTTCAAAACATATTTAACATTAAAACGTGATCATCTCAGAAGAGCTACAAACCCATTGACTGGTTTAATATAAAGAGAGTATATGGAATACAGCAGTATACGTGATTCAGGGAAATGACAGGAGTGGGTCTTAAACCTTTTTAACATCTGTTAGGGAGCTAAAGACATGATTTATTTGGTTCTTTTTCTTATGATTTGAGGCTGTTATGTGAATTAATGAAAAAATGTAAGTGTAACTTTTGTTTTGTTTTCTTATATTCATTAAACTGGATACCTCATTTCTATTGATTCTGCATTTCATATATAATCATCCAAAGTGTAGGAAAAGTATTAAATTTGGACAGGGAAATGAAGCCCAGGACAGAAGCTCCGTTGGAAAGTGGCTCTGTGTTCTCCCCTCTTCAGGGTCAGGGTCAGATGAAGACGTCAGGAAAAGAGCAGACGAGAAGCACACGGGAGGCCAGGGCAGGGCAGCAACTGTCAGGCACTGGTGTGGAGCTCAGGACTCCAGCACCCACTGGGCCTCTGTCAGGGGGACCGTGCTCCTAGGTGGCAGTTAGCCCAGCCTGCCCTTTTCTCTTTGTGCTCTCTCCACGCACTTGAACATATTTTCTTTCCTTTTTCTGTTTCCTTTTCCTTTCTTCCTAAGACATTTTTGGCCCACTCTTTTTTTCTTTCCTTTCCTTTTCTTTCTTTCCTTTTCTACCTCCCTCCTCTCTTTTTCTTCTGTTTTCTTCTCTTTTCTTTCATTACCATGTGGTTTTCCAAAGTGAAGATTTACATTCATAGTAACATTTATAAGCATTTATGTCTTACAAGACTGCAAATTAAAAAAAAAATACTCTTCTCAAAGTGGTAAGGAAAAGGTAATCTCTTGTGTATTCAGTATATTTATAGACTTTGAAAAGAGATACAGCATTCCAAGTGAATTACTCTGAGTAAGAGTCATAATAGTTGGGCTTCTGAATTATATTCTTTCCACTATCATCAATTGACATCAATTCTGCAAAGATTCTCTTTCTACATTAATGAGAAGTGAAGAACTGGAAGATTATACATATTGCACACAAAAGCATTGTCAGTAAAAATTCAGATCTATGATCAAATGGTAGGAATTTGTGCTATGAGAATTATGTCAGGTGTTTTCTTAGGGACATATACAAATAGAGGCCAGAAAAAAGGAGTTAAAGAATACAGAAAGAAGCACCTGTATATAATTATCAAAGTGGTTCCTATCATTTTTAGGAACATGGATGGAACTGGAGCTTATTATGGTAATGAAATAGCCGGTCACAGAAACACAAGTACTGTATGAACGTACTCATCTGTGGAGTACAGAAAAGTTGAACTTTCAGAAGTTGAGAGTATCGCTTCCCGGCCTTTTGGCTAAGGTCAAGTGCAGAAGTTGAGAGTAGAGTGGAAGCTACCAGAGGCTGCTAGAGTAAGGGAGATAGACCAGTAATAATGATTAGATAAAAGGAAAAGGCCCTGCTGTGCTACTGCACAGGAGGGTGATCAAAGATAATAACAATATAATGGATATTGCCAAAGCTAGAAGAAAGAATTTTGGGTGTTTTCACCATAAAGAAATGATAAAAGTTTGAGGACAAAGATAGTTTGACATAAACATCTCTGTGTATGTACCAAAGGATCATAGCAATTTTTTTTTTTTTTTTTTTTTTTTTTTTTTTTTGGTTTTTCTCCGGTACCGGAACCGAACTCACGACCTTGCGCTTGCCAGGCAGGCGCTTTTGCCACTGAGCTAAATCCCCAGCCCCGATCATAGCAATTTTTATGTTTTTAAAATCAGTTAAAATAAATTAAAAATATCAGTTGAAAATAAATTAACACTACAATTTTAAATTTAGAAATGATCAGTCAGGTGACTTTTCCTGTATTTGTTACAATGTTAGCTCTTAGGTATCACACACTGTACGTAAGTAGAACACAAATGCTCTTTTTCCTCTTAAGGAACTTAAAAATAGTAATAGTTGAAGATAACTATGGAGAAAGTCGAAAGGTAACAGCTGCTTGATAAAGTTTCTGGGATTGAAAGTGACCACACATAAGAAGGAGAATATGGCCACTCCCAAATGTGTAAAAGCAGAATGCAAAGTAATTTGTTAATTGCAGAACCCTGGGGCTAGAATCTTACAAGACTGTAAACTTGCATTTTCCAAGTATTTTCAACACTGCAGACTATTAGAATTATCAAGACAAAGATATACCTTCTGGATTAAGTTTTGTGTATTGGGAGTGTGTCTTAGAAATTGGTAGATAGTAAAGATGAGGTTGAAGAAAATGAGGGAAGAAATAGAAAATTTTCTATTTATTTCTGGATGTTAATAGGCTTAAACACTACAGATATTAATTTGTTTCTATGTCACAAATCTGGTATCTGGATTATTTCATTTTTATAATTGCTATCAAGTCGGTATGGGTTCCTAAGGAGTCTATGTGTGAAATGATTTTTTTTTTTTTTTTTGGTTTTTCTCCGGTAGCGGGAACCGAACTCACGACCTTGCGCTTGCCAGGCAGGCGCTTTTGCCGCTGAGCTAAATCCCCAGCCCTGTGTGAATTGATTTTAACAATTGTTTTTATACTGGACTAAAAGTTAGTAATGGAACACTAGTTTTGAGGCAGAGAGGTAAAGGAGTGGATCCGGAGATATAATTAAAGCGTGTTGTTCAATAGGGAAAAGGAACAAAAGATGGGGGAGAGGGAAGAAAAGGAAACAGATTTAAAGATAAAAAAAGAACTGGAAGAAAAATGTGGATAGAGCAATTGTAAATGTGGAGGGGATGAAGGGTCGAAAGAGAGAAGAGGAGGATAAGAGGACAAAACCTTTTAATAAGATGAGACCCAGTTGTTGATTCTTTGTGATAGTTCCTGTGCTATTGAAGTTTCATTTATAAAGTCTTTGCCTACTCCTATGTCTTCCAGAGTCCTACCCATTCTCTCTTCCACCAGATTTAGTGTTTCTATTTTAAGATTTAGATCTTTGATACATTTCCATTTCAGTTTAGTGCTTGGTGAGAGACATGGGTCTAGTGTTAGTTTTCAGCATGTGGAAACCCAGTTTTTCCAGCACCGTTTATTAAAGATGCTTTCTTCAAGTGAACATGTTTGGCCCTTTTGTCAAAAATCAAGGGGCTAAATGCATATGGAGGTGTTTCTGGATCTTCTAGGTTATTCTTTTGACCCTAAGGTCTATATATTTTTTGCCAGTATCATGCTGTTTTTATCACAGTATCTCTGTAATATAATTTCAAGTCAAGGATTGTTATGTCTCTTGACTTGACTTTGTTGCCCAGAATTGCTGTTACTTTTCTAGGTCTCTTTTGGTTCCAAATAAATTTTAGGAATGTTTTCTTCTGGTTCTGTGAGGTATACTATTTTGATTGGGGTTGCATTAAATCTGTGTAACAATTTTGGTATGGTCATTTTCACTATGTTGGTTCTTCCTACTCAAGAGCAAGGGATGTCTTTCCATTACCTGATATCCTCTTTGATCTCCTTTTTCAGAGTACTGTAGTTTTTTAATGTGGAGATCTTTTCCTTCATTTCTTAAATTGATTCTAAGTATTTAATTTTTAAATGTTATTGACGACAACCCACAGAGTGGGGAAAGATTTTGCCAGCTGTTCTTCTGACAAAAGACTAATATCTACAACATATAAAGAAATGAAAAAAAAATCAGACCCTCCAAATATAAAAACCCAGTCCAAAAATGGGCATCTGAGATGAATACACACTTTTCAGAAGAAGTAGAGCAGCAAATAAATATATTAAAAAATGTTCAATGTTACTGGTCATTCAAAAATTCAAATTAAAACAATGCTGAGATTCCATCTCACTCCAGGAAGAATGGCTATTATCAAGAAAACAGCTAATAACAAATGCTGGAGGAGCTATGGGGAAAATGGAACACTTCACTGTTGGTGGGAACATAGGCTTGCACAACCACTGTGGAGATTAATATGGAGATTCCTCAGAAAACTAGAATTAGAGGTCCCATTTGAATGAGCTATTCTCCTTTTGGGTATCTTCCCTGAAGAAATAAAAGCATCATACTGTAGCAATAAATGTGCACCCATGTTTATAACAGCACAGTTTATAATAACTAAATCTTAAAAGCAACCCAAATACCCATCAACCAATGAATGGATAAAAAAGATGTGTTTCTTTTTTTTTTAGTGTAATGAACTATTATTACCCAGCTATAGAGAAAGACAGAAATGATACAATTATAGCTAAATGAGCAGACCTTAACATAATCATAAATGAAATAAATTGGATACACACGTATAAATATCACATTATCACTTGTGTGAGAAACTGAAATTGTAAATAAGGACCAAAATATAGAATAGATCTTGTGAAATAGGAGGAAAATGGTCAAAAGGAAAAGGGAACCAGGGAGAGGGGAGAGGGAAAGGAAGGAAGGGAAGGAAGAAAATCAGAAAAGAAGAATAAAATGAAAACAGAGCTCTGTGAACAGGGAGGGGAAGAGGGTTTGAGAGGAGGGAATGGGAATGGGGAAAAAGGAGGAATCAAGACCTATGATGTACAAATATAAATTCTATATGATGAATGTGATCATTATGTATACTTAATTTGTACCAATCAACTTAAATAAAATTGTTAAAAAAATGACTGTATCATAATGACAGAGGTGAAGATATATTCTGAAGTGAATGAAAGTAAATTAGGGACAAGTATTAATACTGGGATATATTTCTTCTGTATTTTGGTTAAATATGAAAAAAATGTAAAACTAACAAAAGACATAAAATTAAAGTCCGAGAAGCAGGATCAATGGAAAAGCTTATTTCATACAGGATCGACGACAACCTAGTGAGTTCACAACTGAGAACCACATGTAAAGCATGAACTTCAAACTATCATTTGTGCAGTGATCTAGGTGGTGATAACAAAGACGCTTTAATTTTCCCAGCCAACTCTGGTGACTAACTGTGGTGCAGGAGTGGATCTGTGTTGAGAAGGATTGTGAGACACAATAGAGGTGATTATAATAATTAATTCGTCAAAGTTTGTCATAATTGAAGTGAGATATATGTATATACCGTTCCTGATTGAGAGAGGAAAATGCTTCAAATAAAACTGCTTTTTCAAATTATTTTTATTAGTATGTGTTTGCTATATGTAATTATCACATTCATCATGGGGAACTTGTACCTGTATGTAACATATCTTAGTGTTTTTCCAGTGCCCCCCACCTCTGTCCAGCTTCCTTCCCTTCCCCATTTACAAAAGCTCTGTTTCCCTCTTATTTCCCTTCAATCATTTCTTTGTAATCAGAGGCAAAACAGTTTCCTTAAAAAAAAAACTAGTTAGCATCTCTACGTATAATCCTGTGTGTAAAGAAATGACAATTTTTGCAGAAATAATATATATTATGTCACAAAAGAATAGCATAGTCAGTGCTCAGAGGAGAAGTTATATAGAAATGTAATCACTCAACTATCTCTAGGAATATTTAGATCCACTTGTCACTGAATTAAAAAAATTTCAGCTGGATTTGATTCTTCTTACTTAATGAATATTTAGAATAGATGCTGCACTCTTTCATGGAGGTGGTGGAGAAAAGCAAGAACTAGCAGGATGACAGCTCACAATGTCACTGCCCTGCCTAGAGATGCAGGTGGTCCTTAATCATCCTTTGGTTCCCACCTCTACTCTTTCTTCCACTCTGTCAGTGATGAGAGTGTAGGTGGGTGAGGACCCAGGCCATATAAAAGGTATTATTTTTCACTCCTCTCTGCTCTCATAGAGACTCAGCCTGAGTTAGAAACTCCTTCTGGGCCACTCAAAACTCTCCTCTTTTTTCAATCAGCTGACAACATTTATTTAATACTTTCTGGTAATGAGCTGTAAAGTATCATGTTACTCAATAGGACAGAAAACTCAGCAGAAATACAAAAAGGTTGATTAGACTTTGCTCATTCCCTATCCTGATGGTGAAAAGTGTAACACTTGAAGAGGTAAAATTATCCCCAGAAGAGCAACTCTCTTTCTTCTCTTAGAACATTTGTGGGAGGATCCTTGTGGACCTTCATGTCCCATCAATACCTTTTGTAGGGCTCATCTGTAGCATGAGTCTCCATGGATATGAATTGGGTTAATGGCTTATTTTGTACTTGAAAACTCAGTTTGTGGGTGCTCATGGTGGCACACAGCTGTAATCCCAATTATTTGGGAGAGTGAGGTAAGAAGATCTCACTTTCAGGCACATCCCAGGCAATTTAGCAATTTAGTATAATCTTGAAACAAAATTAAAAAAAAGAAACACTGGCTGGGGATTTAGTTTAATGGTAGACCATCCTGGGTTCAATCCCCAATGTAAATAAACAAATGAATAAATAAGAAAAATTGACTTACATAGGCTTGGTATGTACTAAATATTAAATGTATATTAGCGGCCTTGATCTGAAAGCACCATTTGTACTTTTACACTCACCTCATGTACCTCACTGAAGCAATTTACCAAGTGTCTATTGCCTGGAGAATATGAATGGTGCTATTGTGAAAATGCCATGGCATAGCTATAATGGAAAATCAATTTTTATTTTGAGTTCCAATGAGAAAGTGTTTTACTGCCTCTAAAATCATTGTGTCCAATTTTGTATACCAAAGTAAAACCAAACCAACCAACCAAGCTGTAAGCAAAACACAAATGTCCCTATAGAGAGTAGAGATGATCTCTATAGAGGCATTGCCAGCATTAACTAAGAAAGAATCAAAGGTGAAATAGTGTTCTTCCAAGGGGTTTTCAAACAATAGCTAGGTCTGGTGAGCTGTCCTAGAACTGGAATCACCTGTCCTGGCCCAGAGGAACTGGTGTGGCATTGGACGGGAGAACACAGAACAAAGATAATACAGAACAGCTGCCAGAGAAAGTGCAGGTCATAGATGTGTAGACATACCTTTTCCGAATTACCACCAGTTCCTAGTAAGGAGGGATACAATTATTGAAAAATAAATCAACTTACTGTCAGTCTCTTCCTATCTTTAGATATGCAGAGTGGTGTTTGTAGTTAAAAAGTAAGAAAGCAAAGTAGGACCAAGCTCACAGTAGTCTCTGTATCTCATAGGAATTGAAATTAAGTTGGTCTGGAATAGTTTTCATTGTGAAAATAGGGGCTGGGGATTTAGCTCAGAGGCAAAGCGCCTGCCTGGCAAGCGCAAGGTCGTGAGTTCGGTTCCTGGTACCGGAGAAAAACCAAAACCAAAACCAAAAAAAAAAAGAAAAACCAAAACCAAAAAAAAAAAGAAAAACCAAAAAAAAACCATTGTGAAAATAAATTGTTTTACTATGTCTGCTCTGAGACTTTAGATTTTTAAAAGAGCAGTGAATCAATTTAAGAATGAGTATGTGTCATTATAAAAACACAGACTACAAAGACCACACACATGCACACACACATGTCTTATAGTGACTGTAACATAACATAATGCCTACCATTAATTCTACAGTGAGGTCAAGGCAGTAGTGTTATCAGCAATAAAAGAAGGCAAACAGATTTTCAACACAGTCAGAATTAAGCATTAATAGTGTCTCCTTTTTATGTCTTAATTGGATGTGATTTGCCTCCGATAGTACTTTTCATTATCAGTTCAGCAGGGCATCTGTGTTCTGTTTGAGGTGTCCATTGTTCTAATTATTCCTACATGCCAGCCACCCCCAATGCATGTTAAATAACACCAGTAAAGCATTTTGGGAAGAAGAAGTATGCTCAAATACATTATAGAATTTATCTATACTTATAGAATTTATCTACATTTATCTATATTACCCTGGGATTACATTCTGCTCTCCGGATTATAAAATGTTGTGTGACTATTTTACATTGACAGGCATTTCTATTGATTGAAAGGAGGGGGACACAGTGCTCATTACAGAGCTGCTAGCAGTGTAATTATAGAGTGGTCCCCGTGCTGGGTGTATTAGCAAGCACACTCCTCTTTAACACTGTGTAGCATATAATGCCAGTAGCTCCGTGGAATATATCCTTTGTACATGTAATTGCTTACAATTAGACAAGGGTGGTAGCTATCTTTTCTGTTTTACCTACCAGAATTCTGACTTTGGGATACTATGCAATGGATTTGTTTACCATTTATACAATTATTTCCTCATGGAATTCCGTATAGTAGGACTTGCTTCCTTTTAGACTTTGGCCTAATGTGTACATGCATAAATTTGAACCTAGGGTCTGATGCTAGTTCTATGAGCTTTGAGAAATTTCTTTACCTTTTCAAACTTCAGTTTTCTTATCTGAAAAACTGAGTTAATAATATACTGCAAGAAACATTTGTGAAAAAAATAAATTCTTGGTGCAAAGTAATCGGTATATGAAAAGTGTTAGCTGAAATAATCATGGTAATTATGGAACATGAAATCAATCCAATCTGAATATAAATTATTTTTCATTAAAATATGCTACCATTTCATTGCTAATCTAAGATTCTGCCAAATTTTTCTGAAATATTAATAGAAATCACCATGGAAGTGTGCATAGACTCTCCTAAAGACATTTAAGACGGCTGCTGTCTGACTTCACCTTTTTACAAGTACTCCAGGAAGCGCTCCTCGCGGAACTGCTCTTCCCCAGGGGTTGTGTTTCCTGTTTTTTTGTCAAATAACCAGACTTTCGTGCTGCCTCAAACTGGGATGTGGATACAGCACAACTTCAGATTCTTGCCCACTTAGCAACTAAACTTCTCTCCAACTCTACGGAAGTGCGAAGGCGGAAGAGGGAAGAATTTGCTCTCTTCTGAGTGCACAGAGCCAGAACTTGGACCCCCGTAGTTCATCTCCCGCCTCTCACAGAAACTCTGACTCTGGAATGAAGGAGAGCATCACTAGCATTAACATGTTCTCTCTTATAGTCTTTTTAGCATGGTTTTGTGTTCTGATAGAGGTACTCAGTTCTCTTTCCTCTGAAATGCAAAGTTTGGGAGACAGTATAGCAGCAAGTGGATGTGGATCCTAGTTCTTGTTCTATTTCTCCTTAGCTCTGTGAGCTACAGCAAGTTGTGTTCTTGGAGCTTCAGTACTTTTCATTCGTGCAATGTCTGTAACCATAGGTATTTTTTGGCTCTTTTGAGTGAACAGTAAATAGAAAAATAAAAAGCCAATCATATATTTATATAAGGAAGTATTCTTATTTTCTCTAGGTGACAGAGTATGGACTATACTGATAGTGAAGGAGGTATGTGTAATTAAAATCATTTAGCCCTAGCACATATCTGGCAAAACATTAAATTCTCTACTAGGAAGGCAATGTTTATCATATATACTGACAAAATTCTTATAAATGCATTAGTGGCAAAAGGCAACATTTTAAGACTCCATTCACTCATGTCGCACTGTAAATAATGTAGAACAAGTAACTTACATTCACTTCCTTAAGCAGAATCATCTTTCTCTTCAGTTGAAAATATCTCACCATAACTTGCCATCATTAGAAGGTTTTAATTCCCCGTGTGAATTCTACTTTTCCAAACTGCCCCAGAGAGATCCAGAGGTAGAACACTATCTTGAGTCAGGAATTAGTGAGTATTGGAAGGCTGGTTTAATGTATGCAGAGATTTGATTAGGGTTGGTAAAGAAGAGTTATGTAAAGGTTTAGGAGTGGTGGGTTAAACCAGATGTTCTGAGGCAATACGTTCAGAAACTTTACAGTAGCATTTGAATGCTTCTATTGAAGAGGTGATAAGTCTTTCAGGAATTTCCAGGAAGAAGTAGTAAAGTTCTGTACAACTTTTATCTGCCTAAGCAAAAATCCCTTGGAAAGGTAAAATTATTTTTTAGAAAGAAAATGGAAGAGTCAAATAATGTCATAATAACATAAGAGTGAGGCATTAATTACTTTTGTTCATGGGATGCTACCCAGAGTATTCTTATATATTGGCAGTGTGCAATGCTACAAATTTTTAAATAGGGAAATGCAGAAAAATGTAATAGATGACTAATGCATGGAAGGATTAATTTCCTACAGCTTTAAAATTGATAAGATACCCAATTTTACATACTAAAACATATTTATATATTGCTTATGGTAGCAAAAATTGAAAGGGAAGTGAAAATGCTCATTAATAGGGAGACATTATGGTATATTCAAACGATAAACTTTTGTATAGCTATTAAAATAAGGAATTGGATTAAATCCACATTCATTCGGATTGTTATTGAGGTATATAAGTATAATATGACTACATTCCTTAGAAAGTAAAAATATCTTTGTGTGTGTGTGTGTGTGCATGTGAGTGTATTGTAGAAAACAAAATGTACTGTGAAATTAAAGAGTTATTTTATAATTTGTGATATTGGAATGGGGAATGTTTATCAATGAGTAAGATAAACCCCTTAAAAATGATAACTGAAAGGTATTTTGGGTTTCATAGAGATATATAAACAAGAAGATAATGAGCCTTGAGCTCTGCAGAAAGATTGGGGTAGGTCATTTTTCATAATATGGTGGCTCAAAGTGTTCCTTTGAAGTTCCAAAGGGGATTTGTGGGAGAGTGCTTTCCACCACTCTTTTTTTAGGAAAAGAAGACTGATAGAAAGTAACACTGTTAGTATTTGCATATGGATTTATGTTTATATTAGTAATTGTCTATATGTTTGTGTACAGTCATGCATTACCTAATGAAAGGCGTATGTTCTGAGGAGTGTGTTATTAGTTAATTTTGTGGTTGTATGAATGCCATATAGTATACTTACATAAACTAAGATGCTAGTACATGATATCAGTAGACACTACAATCTTATGGAACTGTCATAATATGTGGTATATCATTGGTGGAAACTTTGTTATGTGACTATACATAGAATAATTTAATAGGTCATAATGGGAAAATCAAGTGGAGGAATTCAGGAAAAATGGAAAACAATAACTAATCTAAAAAACCCATGTATGATCACGTTATTCATGTGTGTATGCTTAGATGCCATTGATTTATGAATACATGTAAATAACACTTGCATAATAGCAATATAAATAACAACTAAATTTAGTTAACTATGAGCATAGTACTAATACACAGAACAACTGGACAATGTGCAAAACATCTGTAAGTGTAGTTGCTTTTCTAGGCCAGTTTACATAGACATTCATGTTCTAATTATCTCATCAGATGCACAATAAAGATACACATTTTCAGCAATATAGTAGTACTATATTTAAACGAGTTTTGTCTTTATCCTGATACTATAAAAATTTCACAGGCATAGAATTTATTAATATACATGCATGCAAAAATTTGTCAAATATCCATAGGTTTAGTGGCATTTATAATCTTTAACATGGGTGGCTTTTTTAATGAGAAATCTGTTATGGCTCTGTAACACTAAGGAAGACATGCTGCTATAACATCATACAGATTTGGTAACAAACAGATTTGGTAACTTGGAAGCAATTCCCTTTCCATGTGCATTTCAGCAACATATACTACTATATTTTTAACACTAAGTGAGCTGAAAAGATCATGAGCTAGGTCTAAAATCTAAGTCTTAACAGGGCATAAGGATAGAAACTTCCAAATAAATGAAATATTACCAGCCTTATGGTTTAATTGTTCTGTATCTCCGTGTTCATCATTTCCACTCCATTTTCCCATGTTATTCAAGAGTTCCACCTCTTGCAGGGCTGCTTTAGAAACGGACTCATTTTATTTCCCAGACAAAATAGTGAACAACAGGAGGAAGCACAAAGACAAGACCCTCGTCCACTGAATGCGTCCTCCACATTGGTGTGGGCACACAAGGCAGAACAAAAGAGAGGACAGCTCACAATGTAGACTCATAGTTTATGCAGCTGAGGTTTTGGAAGCAAGACTGGTTGAACAAAGAAATTAAAACATTTTCAAAAAAGAGCATAAACTAAAGGGTCTGAGTAACAAAAAAACAATTAAGGATGTCTAGAGTGTTCCATTCTGCAAGATAGCCACTTTATCTTTTAACTGGAATTGCTTTTCCAACATTGAACCTATCATCAGTAATTTTTCAATACATGTACTATCAGGGCTCTCTAGAGGAATAAAAATGATAGTGTGTATATATTTTTAAGAGGGGATTTATCAGATTAGCTCACATGCTCTTTGGCGCAATTTATCACACAATGATCATTTGCAGGCGGGAGGGCTGAACAGACAGTGGCTACTCAGTCTGAAGGCCAGAAGCCACAGAACAAGCGGGTCTGAGGTTACAGCCCTAGCCACTGACGGTGAGTATTTCAGGAGTTTCAATGATACAAACAACCCACTGTGACACATAGGCCTTAGACTCCATGGAAAGTTACTGCTGTAACTCCATATTTAGAGGCTGAAGAATCTGCAGTATGATAGCTGCGTAGGATGGCGGGAGCCATAAACAGAAGTACCGCTCAAGAATAACCAAGCTTATGCCTACGACAACTTGTCTTTCTTCTGCTTTTTGTTTCATCCAGGTCCCCAAACTCATGGAGGTTGCTGCCTGCATTCAGAACAGGCCTCCTCTTCCCCATTTGCTCCCTGTATGACCCTTATCTCTCGAAATATGTTCAGACACACTCAGACGTGTGCTTTGCTAATTTTCTAGGCATCTCTCAATCTAACCCAGTTTCCAACCACAGAAATAAATCCTTAATATTGCAGTGCCTTACTTTTTATCTTTAAACGTGACATCACAGTAACACAGACTTTCTGCAATACAGTTTCTTTGAGTTCCTATTTTTGCTTAAACATTGGTAAAAATGAGAAAACAAACCAACAGAATGATAACTTGGAGAGCAGTTGTTATCCTCAAAATGTTATTAATGGAGAACAAAAATTGCAATTACTTGGCTTCTTATTAAACAAAGCTGGTTCCCACCTGCCTTCTCCTCTTACTTCTCCGTTATTTACAGTACAGTGGGACTTTTGAGTGAAGGAATGGCAAACAGTTAATAAAACCTTTGATGGGTATTAATTACTTTCCACTTAATTACCTGCCATGTGGATCTTGTTGAGCTATTGATTACTGGCAAACATACATCCCACTGGGGATAAGTGTGATTTAACTTCATCCAAAGAGTCAATTAGTCCAAGTAACATAGGGAGAGCTGGTGCTTCGCCTCAATAGCTGGGCTTTCTTGCCAAGAAGAGTAGATAAGCCATTTATTTGTTCATTAAAACACAGTACTACTATCAACAGGAGGCACTTACTAGGTGTTACTGAGATTGCTCAAATGTCACTGTGTCATCAAAGATTAGCTTCATGGTGTAGAAGCACTATGGGCAAAAGGAAGCTTGCTTACTTGAGAACCCTCAAAGAACTGAGGATGGGTTAGAATTAACCCTATGGTATAGTACAGTACAGTCCTGGTACAGCCCTCTATCTCACATAATTATAACCAAACAACTTTACCAAATACATCTGTCATTTATAATGATAGTGTTACCTTTCTCAGCATGATTCTGGGATCCCAGATTATGTTAGATCAAAGAAATGAGATGTTTTCTGAAATTTCATTTGAGAACTTACTGACCTGCATGTATCTCTCTGTCAGAAAGTCAATCGATGTACTGAGAGGGAGAATGGAGGAGGAGAAGGGAGCGAGTCCCTTTGATTAAACCTTGGAATGACTTTGTACCTGGAAAATTATGAAGTTGATACTCCTATAACTTTATTCATTAAACTTCAAGTTAGAATTTTAAAGATTCCAAATTATGCAGTTTTACACAGTATCCTTATATGTTAAATTAATCCTGTAAAATATGCTCAACTCTAGAAGTTAG
Organism: Chinchilla lanigera; assembly: GCF_000276665.1. Taxonomy (NCBI): domain Eukaryota; kingdom Metazoa; phylum Chordata; class Mammalia; order Rodentia; family Chinchillidae; genus Chinchilla; species Chinchilla lanigera. The sequence goes on along the minus strand of NW_004955512.1, from coordinate 5,628,355 downwards.
AGGCAAGAAATTGAAGAGCATACTGAATTGTAGGTTAGTGTTAGAAATTTGTTCAATAAATGATGTAAAGTAGACTTTTTATTGAGCAAATTTGCACTAATATTGAAATCCAAAATAAATAATCTGTGAGTTGGAAATTTAATAATTTGCTTTGAGCTGAGCATGGTGATGCGCACCTGTAATTCCAGCACTCAGGAGGCTGAGGCAGAAGGATGGCTACAAGTTTGAAGCCAGACTGTACTACATAAAGAGTTTGGAACCAACCTGAACTACACAGTCAGACTTTGTCTCAGAAAAGAAATGCTTTGATGTGGAATTCAGCATATGTTCAATGTAACAAGGATAATATCTTAAATTCGGTGTTACCTATGCGTAAGTAAGTTATCATTTTTCTATTAAGAAGAGTTACAAAGATATTATTATTTATTATTATATAGCTATTATCATATTACATTTCAGGGACTCTTTGTAATACCATGTGAGATACAATTATTGTATACCCATTTTAAGAAACTGGGAACAGAGGATTAGTTATATTTAGAGAAGTTGGCTAAGGACATCTAAGTTCTCAAACATGGATTTGATTTCAGGTTTGTTAGATTTCAAATCCTTCTCATACTACCTCTGAGTGGTCCTTTAGCATGATCTTGCAGTGTGGGCTCTGAAGACAGAAAAATAACATTTCAGAGTATAGGGCAATAGCTACCTCTTGCTGTGTTGCAATGAAGATGTAATATCTGTATTCTGCTTTTGTTTTCCAATGTCTTTTTGACTCTATAGTGAACTCTCTCTCTCTCATTACATTTTTTTTT
>NW_004955512.1:5576318-5627443 GCF_000276665.1 Chinchilla lanigera | reverse complement strand
AGAGAGAGAGAGAGAGAGAGAGAGAGAGAGAGAGAGAGAGAGAGAGAGAGAGATTCTGTATATTTTCTACAGTGAACATATTCATTTCTGTCATGGAGCCTGATGATTAAAATATCACCAATGCCCACAGCCATTTAAAGGTAACTCCTGAGTGAAGCAAGGGCTCAAGTAAGGAGGAAGAGGAGAAAATCAGTATTTGAGTATAATTGTTCCAAAGGGCATTTTTGCTAAATGATGTATAGTACACTTGTCTCCTCTATCCATTAGGTCCGAAGATCTTGCCAACAACAATATTAACATTGGATGCCCAATTTGACTTCCTTCTTACAACTGCCATTCTTGTAGGAGGCACTGCAGTAGGAGCTAGCTATCCCTATGTTGGAGCATACCTTGATGCTGAGTCAAATCATGCTAGAGCTTCCAAGAGGGTTTGTCCTGCATCCCCAGATGGAGCAGGTCTTGTACAATTTGAATATTACACTTATTTTGTTTTTAAAACAAAATATATTGGGCTTATGTTTCTTAGAGAAACTCATACTTAAGGCATGTTAAAATATAAATGGCAGGTAAAGATAATTTCATTATTTTCCATTTTCTCCCAAAGACCTTGAAAAATAGATTATCCCATAGACCTGTTTTCTCTTTCTTATTCCCTGATGCTTTTCTTTTTCTACAAAAAGCTAATGAATTTGCATAAAAATCTTCAGAAGCTGGACAGATATTTATTTTGTGCATATCATAAAACTGCAACCCAAAGCTGGTGAATAAAGTTTTACAAGGTAAATCTATAGTTTAAAACCACTTGGTGTTCTTCTACAAAAAGCAAGGACAAAGAAAGCAAATATTTCTATATGTAGACATATATATATATATAGAGAGAGAGAGAGAGAAAGAGATAGATATGAATTGTTTAATAGTGGTATTGGTGGAATAGGGAGGAAATAAATGGGAAACATCTGTTAAATACATTTCATTTATATATGGAACATACTTTTCATCTATGATATCATTTGAATCCAAGAAATGTCCATTGAGATTGAAAATTTGCTCTAATATGCAGACAAGAAGACAGGCATAGAGATGTAAAAAAGAAAAAAAATCTCTAAAGTGACATAGTTAGTAAATGGTTTTACCTCACGTTAGTATGACTAAAAAACAGCATAAAAACCTTTGCATTCTACCTCACCGCTTTGCTGAGAAATACTTTCTAAGCCTAGGAGATGGTTACTTTGCTCATTTCTAAAACTTGTGTGGTAAACAGAAAGCATGTAGAATAAATGAATCTTGACTCCTAAGCTTTGTTACATATGTTGCGTTTTCTTATTCATACCTTGTGAGTGTCAAGGAAATCTCAAGGCTAAAAATTCATAGTAGCATAGATGACATTTCCTTACTATCTTTTTCTTTCAACAACAACAAAAATCAATATCTGAAAAGAATTATTTTCCTTTGTTATTCAATGAATATTGAGTGTGCTCGAAGATTTTCAATTATATTAATTATATGTAATAGCAGGATACTAATAAATATTATACAAAATTCAAAAGGTAGCCTATGCATTTTAATAACAGTACATTGCATTTCATTAAGAGGTTATAAAGAGGTAACTTCCAGCTTGGTATTTGTAGTGTTTGATTTTAGAAATATTTATGTGTTTATAGATAATTTATTATCCCTTAACTGTTTCACAACAAATAAATCAATTTCTGATTCCAGTCATGAAGCAATATTACATATTGGATTTAATCTTCTATCATAAACAAGTGAGATACTGACAGACATACAAGAGGATTATTTGGGGGATGAGCAGCAGCGAATGCAGGGATACAGTCCTAGAGAAAAGATAAACAATATGAGGAACTCAGTATTTATCAAAGTTTCCCAGCCTTTGTTACTTGTTAGTCTGGAAAGTGGGGCCCAGTGTCCCTCCCAAGCAAAGAGAAGTCAGAGCTTGTGCCTGCTGAGTCAGCTTGAAATGTCAATGTGTGCAAACAGAAAGGGTGATCTAGTATAGATGGGATTTGTAGCGTATACCCCTGAATCTGGAAAAATGATTACACTTTATGCATAGGGCAAGAAACTTAAAGTCTTGGTAAAGAATAGTTATTTGGGGGCTGGAAGTCAACAGAGATTCTGGAAATTACACAATGGTAGGAGATGCTAGATTTCTTGCTGGTCAAAAATAAGGACAGTGAGAAAAAATACATAAATATAGCAGACTTTTCTTCTTGTCTTGAATTTTCTAAACTGTGGTTGATGGTTCAAACAAAAACTATAAGGTAAACTATTCTAAGTATATGTTCAGGAAAAATTTAAGAAAACTTCAAAAGGGAGAGAATAAAACTTGAAAAGGGAGAGAATATAAAACATTTTTATATTTACTAGACCTAGAAAATTAGGGACATGGATAGATTATGGTAAATCATGGATATATGACATGATACCTAAAATAATCACTAAAACAACTGTGTAAAAAAGCAATCAAAGCAGTGTAGATGAGTACAAATATTCAAGAAATCAAGTAATAACAAGTGCAATGAGGTTAGTGAGGAGAAAGAACATCTCTACATTGTTGGTGGGTGAATAATCTAGTAAATCACTGTAGAAATCAGTACAGAGATTCTTTAAAAGACTAAAACTAGAAATTCCATTTGACTCCACTATTGCTCTTCTAGGTATTTCCCCAAAAGAGTTAAAGGCATCATGTCACAGTGATACATGAGTACTCATGTTTATAGCAACACAATTTACAGTAGCTAAGTCTTAGAAATGGCTTAAATGCCCATCAGCAGATGAATCAATAAAGAAAATGTGATGTTTATACACAAGAGTACTGTTCTCTCATAAATAGTGACAAACATGAGGCATTGATAGGAAAATGGATGCACCTCGAGAGCATAATATTTAGTGAAATAAATCAGACACACAAGCCTAAATATTGCATGGTTTCTCTCATTTGAGAAACCCTTTATACAAGTAAAGAGCAAAAAAAGATAAATGATAACAAGTAGGGGGATATTTCTTCAAATGGGAAGTGGACAAAAGGTGGAGGCAGTAGGGAGGAAGATGAGAAAAGGAGGATTAAAAAATAGAACTGAAGAGAAAACATGGAAATAAAGTTTTTGCAGATGTGATGGGGTCCAAGAGTTGGAAAGAACAGGAAAGAATGAGAGAGATGAGACAAAAAAAAAGAATTAAAATGTGTTTTGTAAATGTACAACTCCCCATGATGAAAGTAATCAAACATGTACTAGTAAAGAAAAAAGAAACCCAGTCAAATATAGCAGTATTGATGGTCTCCTACTTTGGGTAGTTCAAGTGACAATTTTAACTTTAGGATAGTATAAAGCTGATAGGCAATTCAGTGGAAATTGTACACTGAATTCTGATCATTCCCAGTCTAGCAGTATGTGATATCATAATCCTGTTACAATGTTGAGAGAGGGCCACAGCTGGGAGTCAGCCACGCAATCATGAGGATAAAAAACTGATTCTATAGAGCACTATGTTGCTAAACTATGGTGTTTGGTAGGCTAGGTTTATAAATGCATTTTCTCTTTTATTTTCACCCTACAATAGATTAATCAGGGTGCACATTAATCATAAGTTGAAGAATGTTTGCATAGATTGTTTGAAAGATAAATGATATTTAATGCACATTTTATTCAAAAGAGAGAAATAATACTTAAATTAATATCATTTAAAGTATATTTAAGAGAAATAAAAATTACTGGAAACAGACATGAACATTATATAACAAGAAAGGATTGAACTCACCCAAATACAGAAATTCTAAATGTGTATATACCTCAAAAGAGAGATCAGCAAAACACATGAAGCAATAAATTACCAAATTGAAAGGAGAAATTGACAAATCTGCAAGAATATAATATGGCCTCACTGTTTTGGGGTTTGTGATCAGGCAAAATATCATTCTGGGGAACATTTGATTGAGAAAAGTGAAGAGGGAGAGAGAGAGAGAGAGAAATAGGAAGAGGGAGGAGAGAGGGGAAAGGAGAGGAGAGGAGAAGACAGGAGTCAGCCCCTCTCTCAAGGGAGGGGAGGGGAGGGGAGGGGAGGGGAGAGGAGGGGAGGGTCTGGAGATAAGGGAATAGATATACTCTCAAAGGGCATGCTCTAAAGACCTACCTGAGTCAATTAAGTATACCACCTTCTAAGTTTCCTTCCCCTCTCTCCCAGTAGCCTATCAAATTATGAACCCACCCATGGATTAATTGATTGATAAGATCAGAGTCCTCATGAGCCAATCCCTTACCAAAAAATCCAACACTGAGTACTGCTGCCCTGGGAATGGAGCAAGCCTTCAGTATGCAAGACCTTAGGGTCATTTCAGATTCAAATCATAACAATGACCAAGTGAGATTTGTTACATTGGCTGCTTCAGTAATCGAAGAGTAGTCAGTGTAATCCACACAGTAACATGCTCATCAAGAACAATCTCATTCTTATGTCAATTATTGCTCAAAATTAGTGTGGTGAAATTGAATACCTCTCCATGATAAATACCCACAGAAAAATTCAAGCAGAAAGAAAGTTCTTCTACTGATTAAAGCACATCTATACAAAACCTACAGTGGCCTGGTGGTGTGATGCATGCCTATGATCCCAGTACAAAGGAGGCTGATGCAGGAAGACTGCCATGAGCTTGAGGACAACCTAGGCTACATAGTGAGTTCCAGTTCAGCCTGAACTATATATTGACACCTTGTCTCAATAACAAAACAAACTTTAGTGACTATTATGCATGCTAGAGAAAGATAAAGTGCATTTCCCCGAAGATCGGAACTCAGCATGAAGGTATGCTTTTATATTTCTTATTTTACAGAAAGGTAGAAGTGTTAGACAATGAAGTAAAACAGGAAAAGAAATTATAAAAACTTTTAAAATACTGCCTCTATTTGGAGATTACATGATCATCTACGTAAAAGATCCCAAGGACATCCGCAAGAAATCCGGGCTAATGCCTCCAAAATCATAATCCAAAATAAATTCTTCCTCCTATATTTTTTAATCATATATATTGTCTTACAGTAATCCTAGGTTTAATACATGAGTTTAGCAAGATTGTAAATTATAAAAATATAAACATCAATTTTATTCTATTCTCCAATAACAACATGGGCAAAACTGAAACAGTAAACAACTAAAATTGAGGTGAATGTATAATATAATACACATCAAAATTTTAAGAAGATGCAAACACGACTATTCTAAAATTTACATAAAATGTGAAAGGAATCAAAATAGCTGAAATTATCTTAAAAGAGAAGACTAAGAAGAAGAAATCTACCCAAAAATAACTACAGTAATCAAAACTTTGTCCTTTTATTAGAGAGACACCTTGAACTAGATCAAAGCATCTAGAAACAGATAAACACAAGTATTATGGTTTGGATCTAAAATGTTCCCTAAAGGTTCATGTGTTCAAATGACGGGCTTTTGGTCGGTGTTTGAATCCTGAGGGCTGTGACTTCATCAGGGGGTTAAACTGTCAAAGGATTCACAACTTGATGGCTGTTTTGGGAAGTGGTAGAGTCTCAGGAAGCATAGCCTCATTGAAGGAAGTGGGTCATGGTGGCACTGTGTTGAGGACTGTAACTCTTCCTTGTTCCTCCTTTTCTGGTTCTCTTTTTCTCCTTGTCTCTTGTACTGTTGGGCTGTGTTACTCTGCCACATGTTCCCAGCATGGTGGTTCTTCACAACCCCAGAAGTAATGCAGTCAATGACCAACATCTAAAGTCTCTGAAATCATAATCCAAAATAAACTCTTCTTTCTTTCTACTTTCTTTCTTTCTTTCTTTCTTTCTTTCTTTCTTTCTTTCTTTCTTTCTTTCTTTTTGGTCAAGTATATTGTCATAGTCAGAGTAAGCTGACTAACAGAACATACATGCCTAACTGAATTTGACAAAAGTACAAAACCAATTCAATACAGGAAATACAACCTCTTCAAAAATGATTACGAGAGTAATTGTCCATCCACAGGTGAAAGGTCTGTGGAATTTTACCCAAGTCTTATATTTATAGAAAATTATCTCAAAATGGATCACAGATTAAATACAAAAGGTAAAACTAAAACATCTCAAAATAATGGAGAAATGATACAGAATTTATACACTTGCTGCCTAAGGTATAATGTAAAGATAGACTGGAAAAATGTTAAATTTTGCTATATAAAATTTGAAAGATTTTATTTGTGAAATACTTAAGATGATATAAAGAACAAATTATTAAATGAGAAAAATATTATAAAATCATATATACAACTGAGGACTAGCAATTCTCCAATAACAACACGGGCACCAATTGAAACAGTAAACAATTAAAATTGAGGTGAATGTATATTCATTCACATATGAATTTATATTCATACCTGAATACGCAAAATAAACTCAAAACTCAACAGTTCAAAAGTAAAAGATTCAAAGAGAAGGGAATCAGGAAATGGAAGGCAAGGAGAGGAGGAAGGGGAACTGGAAGCAAAACAATTGAGGTTTGTTACATGTCTGTACAAATTCCTATGAATGTAAGCATTCTGTGTTTGCTTATACTAATAATGATCTAGGCTATTGATTAAAAGTAAAATCATTTTGGGAGCAAAATAAACAAATAGAAAACATTCTATTATCAAAAAACATTAGAGCAAATCATACCAATTTTCTACCACAGCCATTTGAGAAACCCCTCTATAATAGTCTTAGAAATCATGTGATTATAAAACAGTGGTGGATGAGTCAGCTGTCTTGTCACCTAGACACAGTACCCAACACCCACAATTTAAAGGAGAACTTGAATTTGCTCATAATTTTGATCCATGATTGCCTAGGTCCAAGGCAGAGATATTGTGGTAGAAGCCATGAGACAGCAAAGCTTCTTAGTTTATGAGGCCTTCCTGGGGGAAGCAGAGCAAGGGGAGAGATTCAGAGTGGAACAAACATGAGACCAGACATAGACGCCAAGGCCACACCTGTGTGGCACACAGAGACATACCCAATGTATGTTCTACCAATCCCTAGAAGGGTTCCCAAAGCCGATCAAGTAGAAAACTCACTCTAGCCACTACACTTCAGCCCTCTTCAACTGCAAACCCAAACCCATCTCCTTAAACCAAACATAATCTCAACTCAAGACAATATCAAGTATGTGATAATTCTGCCAAACACAAGAATCTGAAATGTAACCAGAAGATCAATAATCACTTCCCCAATGTCACAACAGTATTTTTTGTCTTGTTGGGACAAGGTCTCACTATGCAGTTCACGCTGGCCTTGAGCTCACTTTGTAGCCCAGGATGGTCTCAAACTTGCAACTATCCTCCTGCCTCAGCCTCCGGAGTACTGGGATTACAGGTGCATACCACCACACCCAACTCAACGGTATTTTTTAAGAGTCCAAGTCTCTCCTGAGAGCCATGGCAAATTCTTAGCTGTGAACTTCCATAAAAATCAAAAATAACTTGTACAATCTCAAGCACAATGGCATGGGGTAAATTCCCATGACAACAGGTTAGTAATAGGGAGAAAAGAATCAGAACCAAGACTAAAATTCAGCAGGGCAATCATTCAGTCTCTTAGCTCCACATCTGGCTTCTGGCCATGTGGTGAGATATGAGTTCAAAGGGGGATGGGTAGCTCTACTCCTTGGGCCTTGCTGATGGCAGCCTCTCTCTGGTTGGGTTCACTCTTAGCCTGAAGGTTTCCTAGAAAGACATTCCGTGTTCCTGACATCTCCAGTTTCCTGAGGTCTTTCCTGGATCTTTGGCTTCATCCCCACAGCTTCACACATGGCATATCTTAAATCTTCATATTAGCTTCCCCCTTTCTCTAGTCCTTTGCTGAACCCTTTCCCATTTGCAAAGATTTGCACACATTTCTCTCTCAGGGCCTTCTTTCCCAACCTCCCAAGCCTTCTGCTGAAATCTGGGTGGAAATATCCCTGACACTAAAACTCTCACATCTTGCATGCAAGTTAAACTAACAGTATGTGGATGATGGCAAGGTCTGCTGTAAGTGGAGGTAGAATCCAGGCCCTCTTCCATCATGCTATAGCAGCCTCTTAGTGTCTCGAAGCCTGAGTGTAGTGGCATCAATGCTGGGAACTAATTCCCTAGAAGTCCTTCTCAGTTAGGGGTTTCAGGTATTCTCTTCTTAAATGAAAGTTTGACACTTATGTACCCATGAACCTACCATGGGTGGGGTCTTGATGATTCCTGAGATGTCAAGGTGTCTTCTTAACCCTGTACAAAGTTCTTGCTTGCTTTTTAATGGTGCTAATCTCTTTAGCACGCACACCTCCTTTGGCTGCAACTTTAATCAGGGTTCCTTATAGGCCAAATTTTAAATATTTCAAATTATTCTGCTCTGGTTTTTGCTCTGGATTATGAATATAAATCTGGTTGAAAGTAGATACGTGGATGACTGCCATGGCCTAAATATTAGGGCATCTTGGAATTTTCTCCACTAGATTATTTAGCCCAACTTCCTTAATCTCAATCTCCTGCAAGGTCTCAGGACATGGTCAAAATGCAGACAGATTTTTCCATCAGAGTGTGACACATGTCCCTTCTAGTGCAACTGCAAGTGGAGTCTGCTCCCAACTGAAATCTCCTGATACTACCATTCACTGTCTGCAGTCCTAGCAGCACCTTGGTCCTTCTGAGCTTTCACAACACATAAGGTGATATGCCATATGGTATATCTCATTTGAGTGAGGCAAAGTACAAAGAGCAAAATAAAGGACAGATAGATGGAAACAAGAGAATCGATCTTTGCAAATGGGAAAGGGTTCAGCAAAGGACAAGGAGAAAGGGGGAAGCTAATATGAAGATTTAAGATATGCCAGGTACAAGTACCAAATTCGCACAATGAGTATAAATAATATATGTCGTAAACAAGAGATGGGAATAATAATAATGATGGCAATGAGAATGAAAATAGAGAAAGGAATTTAGGGACAGAGAGAGAGAGGTGAGTAGGAAGGGGATTAAAAAAGAAACAAGCTGTGTTATATACTTGCACCTACTTCCCAAGATGAATGTAAATTCCATGTACTGCAAGCAAGCATAGTGAAATTAAAAATAATAATAAAATAAAAATAAAGGCTCTAAACCACATGGTCAGATACAATCACAGCCATGACCAAACTGTTAGAAACAAATTTCCTATGTTTGTATGCTCTATTATTACTGAGACAAAATACTTACTGCTAACCACTTACAAGGAGGCAAATTTTAATTTGCCCACAGCTTCAGTCCATGATCTGCAGTCTCAGGAAGAGATATTGCAGAAAAGCTTTGCAGAACAAATCTTCTTAATTCAAGGTGGCAAAGAAGCACAGCAGGGAAGGGTGCCAGAGTGGAATCAGTGCATGTCCAGACATACTCCCCAAGGTTACAGCTCCATGCTCCGCCCAGACACACCTAGAAGTGTGTGCCATGCATCTCCAGGGTAGATTCCAAAGCCAGTCAAATGGAAACTCCACCCTGACTGCCATAACTGCATCTTGATATATTCATATATATGTTATTAACATGATTCAAAATAGTATTAACAATAGAACTGACTGCCCATTGCTTGGAATTGATTCACATTAAATGCTTAAATATTGGAGAATCTTCATTGGGATAAAATAATGAGTACCTGTGTCATCATAATTAATGTTAATTGCCTCCCCTTGATAGATAACTATCAAGTTCATAAATCTTCTAAGGTCTGTCACAATCCATGATAATGAAATCCTGACCTTATTGCAGAGAAAAGTAATTATTTTTCTCTTCACTCCTTTTTTTTTTTAATTTTAAAGATAAAAGAACAAAACCATCTTAACAAACACACATACATTTAGAAAATAACACAAAAACAATACAAGCAATGCAGAACCTCAGAAGAGGTAACAGGAGATTAACAATGGTTGCTGTATTACATATTGATATCTTCAATTTGGATACTCAGATAAACAAATATAAAAGATTGATCATACACTTAAAGATTAAGTGTTCCTTTCAGTAGAGCAATAAGGGTCAATAGTACCACTATGTGAGCTACCCTCTGTATACATATGTATACATTTTTCCCCTTTTTTCTTTTCTCTTTTCCCTCATCCCAGTTCTTTCTTTTTGAGCAATTTCCTTCTCTTTCACAGCATCTATTGTACCTCATATTCCTCTTCACTCTTGCAAGTGGGTAATGATACAATATCTTTTAAAAGAATATAAAAATATCTAGATGAAAGTAGAAAGTTTCAAGACTAATTTCTCTCTTATATATTTAAATTGATGTCTTGCTTGATTCTGACAGTGATACTATGGATGTAGATTTTATAAGCATATTAATAACTGGAGACTTATCTTCAACTCAGAGAGATCAGAAAACACATCCATAGAATCAAAGTGAGATGTAAAGTTAATCAAAGCTCTGAGGAGTGCTTCTATTTTCAGCAGATTTTTTTCAATGAGCTTAAAAAGAGTTCAATAATAATCAATAGTTCAAGAGTAAAGTCTAAAATCTCCTTTTTCCTCACATAAAGAATTCCAATATGATTCCAAATCTTCACCTGTTTGTATAGATAGATGTCAAAAATTTGAGGGTATATTAAGTGCACAGACGGGTCTTTATTTTTAAGAATGGTGGTTTACCCTTACTAAGGTTTGGAGAACTTCATGCTGAACTCTTTCAAATGGAATTGCAAGTAAGAGATTAGTAGAAACAAATGACTATTCCAAGTAAGACCTTCTTTTAGGATGAAATTTTAAGCTCATTTGCTTCATTACTCTTGCACTGGATGATCATTTTACTACTCTCAATATGTGTTAGTCATCCTTCCCTTGCTGTAACAGAATACCTGAAATAAACAACATATAAAGAGAAAAGGTTTGTTCTATTGCATAGTTTCAGAGGGCTAAGTCCACGTCAGTTGCCTCTATTGTGTTTAAACTTGTGACAAGGCAAAACATCACCTCAGGTATCATGCGGTAAAGCTAAGCCAATCATTTCATGATGGTCAGAAAGCAGAGCAAAGCACAAGATGGGCTAGGGGTTCAGGATCTTCTTGAAGGGTTTACCTCCAATGGCCTAACACCCATGGACTAGGCTTTGAAGATTCCATCTCCTTTCAACATTAACAAGGGCTGGAGACCAAGTCTGTAAAATATGAGCTAATAGCAGACATTAGTAAACATCATAGCTTCCTAGAAAGGCCTTCTAACCCCTTTGGACTTACACTTTCATTGTGGGCTTGTTGTAAGACCTTGAATTTGTATGAAGATAACTTTCTACTTGTTAAGATAACAATGTGTATATTTCACATTCTTTAATAGAACATTGCCAAGCAAGAGATGTGGCTCTAAATCTACCATGTACTGCAACTGTCATTGCTAAACTTTTGACTAAACCTTAATTGTTTTTAATGCAATCTCAATAAATATTTACATTTCTTCACAAGATTTTTAGAAATGGAAATTTATTTAATTGTTTGTTTAACTTGTGACCATGTTAGCAGTCCAGTTTTACTTGGGTTACCTTACTGAAGGATAGAGAGACTTGGAAAGACTTTGTCCTTCAAAGTGAAATGTGAATCTTTATTTATAAAGCAAAACCAAGAATATTTATATTTATCAATGACACTCTGATAAAAGTGATTTTCTGCACTCTTCAGTGAATATTAGACAATACATGGAGACATTTTTAACCTTGTTACAATAAAAGGACATGATATAACATGGAGACATTTTTAAGCTTGTTACAATAAAAGGACATGCTATAACATGGAGACATTTTTAAGCTTGTTACAATAAAAGGACATGCTATAAGAACTTTTTTGGCACAAAGGAATCAAACTCAGGCCCTTGCACTTGCCAGGCAGGCACTGTACCACTGAGTTATATCCCTGACCCAAAGTAAAGAAAAATGCACACCAAAGTGTCAGTATTTCTGTTATGGCTTGTGTCTAGATGTCCCCCACAAAGCTTAATGCAGTAATGGGACAGGCTTCTAGAGTTTTTGATTGATCCATGGTCCAAAGCTTGGATTATGGGTATGAGCACTACACCTGTCCTGGGGCAGGTAGCTTGCATACAGTGTAAGGGAGGAAAACAGGCTTGCTCTTGCTGTTCCTCCCTTTTTGTTCTTGTTGCTTTTTTTTTTTGTTGTTTTCTCACTGCCATTAACTATTGCCCTTTGCCATGTGCCAGCCTTCCTTGGAGCCAGCTGATTATAGACTGAAACCTCCACAAAATGTAAACTAAAGAAACATTTCTTTCCTTAATAGTGGGCATCAGGTATTTTTGTCTCAGCAATGAGGGAAAAGTAGCCAAGACAATTGCTAAGGCTGAGAAACCGTGGCATATGTGACTCAAAATATATCCAAGCCACACCAAAGTGATTGTAATGAATCACATTTAATTCTTTCCAGTAATATTGATAATCAAATGTTTACAACAATATATGGCATTCAGTACCTAGTAGATTGTTGACTAATGTTTTACCTAAGTAGATTTTTTACTAAGGATTTTCCTATACTTAAGCCAGTGGTGGGGAGCCTATGACATACATGTTCTTTTTCTTTTAAGACAAAAGATGTTAATGTCTGAGTTGTTTTTTTCTTGTAATGTTGGTACTGTGCAATAAATAAGAGGGTTTTGAGTTGCAGTTTCTAAACGTTTAACCTTTTAAAATAAGCTAAGACAGACCAATTGTTTTGTTGATCTGCCCTATTAACGATTTATTCAACTAAATCAACGCGCAAAACAAATATTTCCCCAACTCAAAACACAGGATGATATTAAATGAGTTAACAGTGGTATTTAATTGAAAGATATTTTCCTTCATATAATTTTCTAATGAGGGTACATATTTATTCATTGGTGTGTTTACTTACTCATGCTTTGAGATCAGTAAAACTGATGCTGACATGCTAAGATTTTTAACTTGAGTGATGTTTTCTAAGAATAATGCCCCAAGTATTGTGCAAAATGGGCCCCTGGGGCTATACAGGCAGAATGTCATGGAGATGTCTGGCTGATATACCAGAGGTATAAGTACAAGCTCAAAATCAAAAAATAGGCATTAAAATTTTACTTCACCTCAGGCCTATACTTTATGATTTCTCAAAATGTTGCAGAAGGTATTGAGAAAAAAACCTCTTTTCTGTACTCTGGTATTTTCAAAACTATCTTTTTTAAAGATTTTGTGTTTCAAATTCATGCAAAATTTTAGTTGTTATAGTTGGGATCCAAAATATCTCTCTCCCTAATCTCATTGTTCCCAAAAGCTGATAGGCTTTTGGGAAGTGATTAGATTATGAAGCCTCTAATTTCATCAAGAAAATTAATCTCTTGCTGAATTCATTAGCTGAATGGGCTCTTACGTAGACCTGCTTGGAGGACATAGTTACTAGAGGAGTGACTTTCAAGGATATATCTTGCCCTGGCCCCTTTCTTTCTTGTGTTATTCATCTCTCCTCTTATCCACCATTGGGTAAGCTGAGTCACTACATCACAAGCTCCCCCATGATGTTTGGGCTCGCTGTGAGCCCAGAAGCAAATGAAGCTGTATAACCATGTACTGAAACCTCTGGAAGTGTGAGCCAAATAAATTCAGCCTCCATTAAGTTGATTTCTCTTGGGAATTTTGTCACAGCAAAGGAAAAGTGACTCACATCAGACATAAATACAAAAGAAATTAAATACTCTGTGAGTATTTACATGCTGATTACAACCGCAGATTTAAAGTGCATGGGACAATCTTTGAGTAATACAAGATAGCAATAACAAATTTCATAATTAACTAGGATTATTGTCATTGAAGAAAATGAAATAAGCGAGATACAATATGTGGAATAAGAAAGAATATGTCAGAATTAGAATTGGCCTTGGATATCAAGACATGAAAAAGATTTGTATAATAGAAAAGATAAGACATAAATCAAAACAAAAATAAAGGGACAGAAAAAGAGAAGGGAAAAATACTGATTTTTGTGTGTGTGGTTTTTTTTGTTTTTGTTTTTCTTCTGGTACCGGGAATCAAACTCACGACCTTGTGCTTGCCAAAAACTACTGATTTTCTAATGTTTACTTTGTCTTTCAAATAAGATAGTCTACATGACTCTTTAGTCCTCCTCTGCAGTAGATTGAGAGATAGCTAATGGATAGACAGATAATTATTTTAGTGATTACATCAGCTTGTTAACATAAAGACATTTATTATGTTGATGATTTTGAGGGGAAAGTATTTGCAAGTACTCACTCTCAGTTTATGTACCACTCTTAGAACTCTATATTCTACTATATAGTTCACAGTGCTATGTCCAGTATCATGTTGTCATAGTGCGGTAAATTATTTCTTCTAATGAATACAATTAAAATTGTAGGTCTGTAACATAATGTGTATCAAGTATCAATTTAATTATATATGTTAGCTCTTATTATCTTGATAATCCTTACATACATTACATCCTGCATTACATCACTAATTTGTTACCAATCTGTTCACAGATAGTAAGGGACAATGGAGAGTGCTACACTATGGTGACCACTGTATGTGAAATTGAAGATAAAATAGGTTTGCTATTGAAAAACATGGCCACCTTATAAAGATAGTGGCTTATGTAAGCATAAAGATTTTTGTTTCTGATAAGAATGAATTTTTAAAGATGATCTATGCTGAGGCTACAGCAGTTGGTATGTTTTTCCTGCAAAAAGGCAAAGCAGACCCTGGAGTTTTGGGAAGTGAGAAGGAAAGTTGTGAGAAGAAAGTCTGAGCTACTAAGAAGTAAAGTGGAAGATGTGTTCTGGAAGTGGTCATGAAGTCTTAGGTATCAAATATCTACCACTGCACTGTGATCTATTGATCTCATCAGCTATTACCATCTGTATATGCTTTCCTCAAATTTCTCCAAACATGTGTTCTAGCCCTCAAGTACATCAAATAATCACAAATTCCCCTTGGGAATGTATGTTACTTTCATTGGGGAAAATGAAAATTGAAAAAAAGGAAAAAGCTCTATTCCACATGAGATGAAACCACAAAATAAGAGTCTATAAAAGTAAAGGCAGAACTAAAAATGTAGAGGCAGAAGCTGAGATTTAAAGCTGTATGGGAGAAGATAACTAAGTAGGAATTTGCACAATTTATGGAGGCCCTATTGGACTTTTGACAATTTATAAGATGGAAATTTTCACTGTGCTAATCTAGATATTTTGGAGTAATAGCCACAGACAATCGCTAGACTAAACATATATAATCTCATTTAAATTCACCTTTGCAGTAAAGCTGATACTAATAATGTGAAATAAGATTTCTGAGATATCCACCCTAAAGATCCAGCTCCAGTGAAATTCTCTGAATGCAATGTTCTTTAAACTCTTGTTTCCTTTCCTGTCACCTAGAAAGGATTGAATCATCTGTCTTGAATTTGTGACAATTACCAGTGGGTTTGTTGGAGGAAGCTTACACATCTGCCTTCCTGTGCAAACGGACTTCAGCTTCTCTTCAGTGCCAGGCACATGAATGTTGCTTGGCAATGTGTGTGTGTGTGTGTGTGTGTGTGTGTGTGTGTGTGTAAACAATTCCCTAGGAACATAGAGGGGAGGAGTGACAATCCTCTTCTGTTTATATTCTCATGACATTCAGTAAAATATCTTCATATAGCATGCACTCAATAAATCTGTATACTATCTGGCTACTATCTGACATATGAGAGTCTGCTAAGTTTCCTTCTAACATTTATTTTTCTGGGAAAATATACAGCAAAAGTCGCAGTCCATTCAGGAGGATTTGAAAGATTCTAAATGTTTATTTTCATACAACAATTTTCTCAAAAGCTTTGCCCATTGGTAAGGTTTTAAAATATATTGCCACACTTTATCAGAATGGAACACATATACCCCTGACTGTGGTGAAACCACTTGCATTTTATTGGTAAATTGGAGTGTAAATATTTATTAACTTATTTATTCACTTATTACATTTTACTTTAAAGGGAAAAAATACAACAAAGTTTCAAAACAAGATAATGGGAAGGTAACAATGGTTAACACACTGCATATTGTAATCTTTAAATTAGTTATTCAGAGTAGAAGATATCAGCATTTAATTGTCCAAACAATATTAGTACAATCTTTTCTTTTCAGTGAACTAAGAGAAATTAGTGGTATATCTTCTGCTCTCCATTCTACCATCCCAGTTTTTTTCTTTTGAACATTCTTCCCATTTTACAATATTTGTTGTGCATTTTGAATCTTATTTACTCTTTCAGCTTCTCATTAGGGAGACAATATGATGTTTATACATGTGTGCCTGGTTTATTTCACTTATGAGTATGGTCTCAAGTTGCATCCATTTCCCTATAAAAGTCTCCCATTTGTCCTTCTTTATGGCTGAGTAGTACTCCATTGTATAAAAAGACCATGTTTTTTATCCATTCCTCAGTTGATGAGTACTTCACTTGTTTGCAAGATTCAGCTATTACAAACTGTGCTGCTATAAAAATGGGTTTATAGCAGCTGTAGAATGATGTTTTTAATTCTTCTGGGAAGATACATAGAAGGGGAATAGCTCAGTGAAATGGGACCTCCAATCCCAATTTTTTGAGGAATCTCTACACAGATTTTCACAGTGGTTGCACCAGTATACACTACCACTACCGGTGGAGAAGGGTTCCTTTCCCCCACAGCCCTCTAGCATTTGTTATTGGTTGATTTCTTCATAATAGTTATTCTTTCTGGGGTAACATGACATCTCAGTAATGTCTTAATTTGCATTTCTTGAATAACTAGTGATGTTGAACATTTTTCCATATATTTATTTGCTATTTGCATTTCTTCATCTGAGAAGTATGTATTCACCTCAGATGCCTATTTTTTGACTGGGTCTGTAATTTTTGAGGTCTGATCTTTTCAAATTCTATATACATTTTGTACAGCGATCTTTTGTCTGAGGAGAAGCTGACAAACATTTTTTCCTACATTGTGGATCATCTTTTTACTCTGTTGATAGTTTATCTTGCTGTACAAAACCTTTTTAATAAGATGAGATCCCAGTTAGTGTTTTTTTGTTAGTTCCTATGTGATTGGGGTTTTATTCATAAAATCTTTGCCTACACCAATATTTTCAAGAGTTTTACCCGTCCTACCTTCTAGAAGATTCAATGTTTCTGTTTCAATCTTTGATCCATTTTTAATTTAGCTTAGTGCATGATGAAAGATATGGGTAGCATTTTAATCTTCAGCATGTGCAGAACCAGTGTTTTCACCACCATATATTGAAGAGGCTATCTTTCTTCCAGTACACGTGCTTGGCACCTATGTAAAAGATAAGGAGGCTGAGTATGTTTGTAGTCATGTCTGCAACTTCTAATCTGTTCCATTGATCTTCAGGTCTTTTTTCTTTTGCCAGTACCATGCTGTTTTTATCATATAGCTTTATAGTCTAATTTCAATTGAGGGATTGTGATGCCTCCTGCCTGGCCTTTGTTGCCCAGAATTCCCCTTGCTATTCTAGGCCTCTTCTGGTTTCAGATGAATTTTAGGATTGTTTTCTCTAATTCTGTGAGATATGCTGTTGCAGTTTTGAACAGAATTGCATTAAATCTGTTTTGGGAGTATAGGCACTTTCAAAATATTGGTTTTTCCTACCCAAGAGCAAGGGATATCTTTCGATTTTCTGATATCCTATTTGATCTCCTTTTTCAGAGTACTGTAATTTCCAACATACAGATCTTTTATGTCCAATGTTAGATTGATTCATAGGTATTTCATTTTTTGGGGTGCTATTGTGAAAGGTGCTGTCTCCTCAACTTTTCTCTCAGTGAGTAATGTGTATCTAGGAATCTATCCATTTCTCTACATGTATTAGAATATATGTTTTCAAAGTAGGTATAGATGATCTTTATGATTTCTGCAGAGCCCATTGTGATTTCACCTTTTTCATTCCTAATGCACAGATTTGAGTCTTTTCTTTCCTTTTTTGATGAGGTTGGGGAAGAGTTTGTCAGTTTCATCTAATTTTTCAAAGAACCAACTGTTTGATCATTGACCTTTGTATTGATATTTTAGTCTTCAGTGTGTTAAATTCTGCTCTGATTTTTATAATTTCCTCCTTCATACAATCTTTTGGCTTAGCCTGCTCTTCATTTTCTAGAAATTTGAAGCTCACAATTAAATTGTTTTATTTATGCTTACTCTGTTTTTCTGATATGGGTATTCACTGCTATAAATTTTCCTCTTAAGACTGCTTTCATTATGTCCCATAAGTTCCACTATGTTGTACTGTCATTAGCACTTAATTGTAGAAATTGTCTAATTTCTTTGTTAATTTTGTGTGAATCATTTGTTGTTCATGAGAGTGCTATTTAATTTCCATGTGCTTATGAAATTTTTATGGTTTCTTTTGACATTGATTTCCAATTTTATTGCTCTATGTTCTGATAATATTCATGGGAAAATTTCAATTCCTTTGCATTTACTTAAGCATATTCTTTTTTTAACTCCAACTCCTAGTTGGAGCTCTATATGCCTCACTGAACTGTATGTCAAATTTTTTTTGTCTTCCAGGGAAGTTTTCTGCCGTGATGTCTGTGAACATTTTTTATATAATTTCTGTTATCTCCTGTGTTCTTATTGACTCTAATCAATCTTAAATTATTTCTGTTTGCCTCATCTAGCAGCTGCTGTATTGATTTCTCATAGTCCCTGGCTTTTTAAAGAATTCTTTCTCTTTGTGATTGCTAGCTACAAGCCTGTCTTCTGTGTCTGAGACCTTCTCCTCATTTTGGCTTAATCTGCTGTGGATATTTTCAGTGGGATTTTTATTCTCCTGAATATCTATTTGAATCTGCCTTGTGGATTCCATTCCTTCCCTAAGTTGAGCATTTGTAGCTTCCATAATTTTCTTAAGCTCCTCTATTTTTTGGTCTGTATCTGCTCTAGAGTCACTAAACATGGTTTTCATTGTGAACACCATCTCTGCAGTCATCTGTGAATTTATTTCTGAATTGATTTTTTTTCTAGAGCCTCATTCAATTGCTGTGCTGTTACCACTTCAGAGAGTCCAGGAGAGTGTTTTTTGGATTGTCCCACCTGATTTCCTATTGGATTTGCCATTAGTGAATTGGATATCTGGGGATGTATCCTGTCTATATGTATTCTCATTTTCTTTTCTTTTTGTAAATTTAATTCCTGGGTGATGTTTGTAAACTGCCTTTGGTGGGTTGCATTATTGTTAGTATTTTGAACCCTTAGGAAATGACCACTTCTCCAAGGTATCTTCCAGGTGTAGCTGGCATTTGAGTTTTGAGTTTGTTGCAAGATCTTACCTCTTCAATTAATTGGTGATGAGAGGTTGTTGCTGTTTAGCTGAACACCTGGTTCTTTGACACTGTGCCACAGTATTTTCTGTGACCCTTAATCAATCTCAGTCTTGGAATACCAGAAATAGAAGCCATTTAGAACAGTTATGTCAGTTTTAACTATAGTGGTATCATCAGCAGGGAAAATAGCATCAAACATGGCCTAGAAAATTACAAACTGAGTTAACCATCAATTTTCCACCTGTAACTGTATGAACTAGATGTGTGGTTATATAATAAAATCTAAAACAAACCAGGAAATTATATACAGTATACAATTCCTTAATATGTCAATTTTTCCCTCATGGGTTAAAATTTAAAATGGGTTAGGGAAATAATAGAGAAGTGGAAGAAGAGGAAGAGATTAGAATTAAGGCTGGAGGACAAAGGGGATCATGTTGCGTTTGGAAAACTGGTGCAGAAGACTAAAGGGAAAGGGAATGAAAGGAGAAAAAGGAGAATAGAACAGAATCATAACCACAAAGAGGCTAGAAACCATACTCACACTCATAAAATCAAGACTAAACAATGAAGGAGAATAAAACAAATACAGAAAACAATAAATAAATTTAAAACTTCTGTCACAATGAAAAACAAACAAGAAAGAGAGTAAGAAAAAGGAAAAAAACTCTACTTCCAGGTATGTGTCTGTTCTTCCTGGCAGACAACATAAGGAGACAGTCCTGATCCATATAGATCTATCCCAGCAAGCCAGAAGTAGCTTTTTGGCAGGGCAGTGTATAATCTCCACGGGTTTGCACCTTCTTGTAGAGACCAGACTCATTCACCCTGCAGCCATCACCACACCTGCCATGGGCCTAAGGCCAGCTGGGAGCTGCTAGATGGAGGCAGCAGCCATTCTGAGTTCTGAGTCAGCCCCTCTCCAAGTAAGGGCCAACTGAACCTTTGGTGTTCAGCACTAGCTAGTGCAATCCTCATGTTTGTTGCTTCCCTCCACTGCTGCCCCTTTCCACGGAGGCCTCTGGGATTGCCAGCAGTTACCATGTGTCTGCAGGTCTAAATTGCTCCCCTCTCAGACAGTGAGTCTTGTCTCAGAGAAAAGGTGCCACCAGCTACCTCCTTCTTTGTTGAAGTTTCTCTTTGTGCTCTCTCTGTGGGTTTCAATTCACACTTCAGACTCTTTCTGCATCCATGGGATCTACTTCTTCCCTTCTTGTCTTCCTCATGTTGCTATATTTCAGCATCTGGGTAGTGAGTCTCAGAGAGGCTCTTTCTCGGCTGCTTACCACTCTGCCACCTTGGGCCTCCCCCTCTGGGGTGTAAATATTTAAAAGAGGTTTTTGGGTTTGAGTCAGACAAATATATTACATTTCCTGATAGAATTGCTGGCACATGGAAAGGATGACAGCAAAAGTAAATACCTTTTTCTTTTTCCACATTTCATCACAGAATTCTTGGAATAAAGTGAAGAGACTTTTAAAATTTCCCATGACATTTCAATGTATTTCTAACATATCTAGTATATCCACTGACAAAATTTGAAAACATTTACTTTAGCCAGCTGTCATTTTACCCAGAATGTGGCTGTAAGGAATAGGATAGGGGCACAATCAGTATTTATGATAAGGTTTTGAAAAGCCTAAAGAAATCTTGATGTCTTGTTTAGTACAGCAATAGGTGAGTCATGGTTTCCAGAGGTTAGCATGTAGAAACTGGCACCAAGCAAAGAAAAACAGTGGATAAGACAAAGTGAGTAGGAACTTTTGGTGATCAAATATCAACAAAATTTAATATGGAACAAAACAGTACACTAACCAAAATACCAAAATGAGATAGGATAGAAGAAATATAAATAAGGTAGAAAAGAGACAAAGAAAATTATAATTTTGAAATTGTACTTTTAAGAAAACTTCAGCTTTATGACACAAAGTTACCCAAGGTTACTATGCCCTTTTCTTTCTTTTCCAGGCTACATACCCTAAAACTCCTAAGAGTGAAAAAAAGATGCAGTAAGCCTGTAAATTGGGCCTTTTCCTTTCTTTCCATGCTATGATGCAGATTCACAAATTATACAGCTTTCCACCCTCAAGAACACATAAATAACCCCCGCCATAAACCATACTATGCTTTACCCCTGGAGTGCCTACACTTCTTTCTGAGTGTATACTGCTTTGATTCTGCTTAATAAATCTGTTCTATACCTCTTACTGACATATCCTGAAGTTTTTTTCTATGAGGAAAAATGGCAAACCTGTTCCGAGGTGGTGCAGGGTGGACCTAAGTCCCCATCTCCTCTTGTTGGACCCTACTTGGGTCTAACAATACAAAAGTGACAAAAGTACATGTGCTGCTAGTTAGCTAGTTTGTTTTTTGCATTTTGCATCTCTATTAGCTATTCTCACTGGTCCCCCTCCTTTCTTGGTCTACTTAGCAATCATTGTTCACTAGTAGTCATTCCCTAGATTTATTGTGAGGCTTTTGCAGACTCCCAAGGAAGACCTGTACAAGAACTGCTCCCTGTTTCTTTGGCATCTGCAATAGAAGGAAAGGGAAGAGGAAGATTCTGGGGGTGGGGAAGGTGATGGAGGCTACCATTTGTCTTCCTGTGTTCTGCCTCCACTTTAAATAACTTCCTGCCATAAGGTGGAGCTATATACTACCCAAAGAAAAGTATTGGATATAAGATCTGGCAAAAGTCCATTTAAATCATTTTTCATTTGGCTTGTGGTTTGGGATTTCAAAAAGTTAAAATGCATGGCAGCCACCCCCAAGCCCACCACCAACTGATGCAGAGTTGTTATTTTGGTGCAGCTTGGATTTTAATGTGGCAAAAAGGTGTGTGAAAGCAAGCAGGACCTTTTTTTTTTTAGCTCAGGCTGTAAATACAGCTTCAGGGGAAACTCTTTGAAGTGCTGAGATCTGAGGGGGTGGGAGTGGAAGCCCTCCTGAGGAAGTACAGAGAAACCGCAGGTATCTGAGAGTGTTGGCTCTGGAGTAAATCACCACAGCATCAAACAGTGGGTGTTGACAAACAAAATTTTTTTAAATGCTTTATTTTAAGAATGTAATGTCAAGATACCCTCATGTTAAATAAGAGATTGCTGGAATGTATGACACTGGATTATATTAGCTGCAAGAGAGGTTTTGTTTCTCAGTTTGTGATTGTAAGAGTATGGCCATGAAAACCCCCAACTGAGTTATCTGTAAAACCCTAGCATCTCCACCCAAAGGAAAAAATGATCCCCTGAAGAGAGAGAGCTCTATGGGTTTCCTGATAACACATCAAGGGTAATCGAGATAAAGGAGAATGGCTCAACAGGAGCGTGTGTTGCACGACTCCCCGGGCAGTGCTCTCTATCTGGAAATCAATTAAAGGGCAAGGTACACCAGCTCATAGCTGGTTTGGGATTTCCTCAGCAGAGATTTGCATAGAAACCCTTCAAACAACTAAAACCTATTGTAACACCAAATATAGGGTTGATCTTGGAGGAGAAAGAAATCTCTGTCCAACATAGGCTGGTTAATATTGGGAGATATTTATTATCGGAACATTCATCTAAAGTAAAAAACAATATATTCTGCCTTTTGACACATAAACTAGTCATTCAATCAATGTGTTTATGTTCCTGTGCTGCTTTTTATAGGCTAGCTATCTCTTTGGCTTCTAAAACCTCACCTCCCGTATCTGAGGCATTTCTAGCTCTTCCTAGAGTCTTATGCATTACAGTTACACAGCAAACATTTCTGAATATGTAACCCCAAGTCCAACTGGAAAATCTGTACGTATGGTGACTCACTCCTTTCATTTATGTAACAGTCCTCCCCTCCCACCTCTTTGCTTTGTTTCTTTCGTATCTTCATTTTATCCCATGGACGCATGTTGATTTTTCACATGTGCTTGAGTTATTGAAATAGGGCCCACACCCATTCCCCTGGGCCTCTTGTTTTACACATTGGAAGATCTTTCTGCTTTCTTTGCTGCCGAATGCTTCTCACAGGCTTTGCCTCTTGCCATTCCCCTGAGCCTCAGAGACACAGCTTCAAGCTGTCAGGGACTGTCCATCCATTTAGAGCACCTGGGGCTTAAGGTGTAAGCAATTTGACTGTAATTGCTTCTTCCCAGCAGTTATTCCTGGAAGTGGTAAAGGGGGACGTTTGCTTGGTTCTATTTTCCATCTACATAAATAGGTATTGGAGCCAAATCTAAAGAGCATAGGGTATTTATCTAGAAATAAATGTTACCCCCCACAATGAGAGTTTTCAGCTACACTTTTGTCTTACTTTTTTCTTGGCTTATTTGTTAACTGAAAATTCTCTCTATTTACAGTTAATGAAGTGGACTACAACGTTTTTCTCTTACCTGATTATTTACTTTGCATGCCCCTGTATTCCAACAATCCATTCAGGCATTGTGGAGTGAGGAAGGTTAGCACAAGCCATACTAACCTGCACTGGGGTAAGAGGTCACATGCCTACCTCCCTTGTCTTGTACTGGAATACTACGAGAGTATCTTTTACCTTGGGTAGAAAATAAGCCAAACTATATAGAAATTGGTGGCACAATAGAACTGTGAAATGATCCAGATTGGCTTGGTATGTCTCATTTCCCAACCTGCTGGGGAAAGTTTTATTACTATCACAAAATAACAGTGAGGAAATTTTATCTCATATATAATTTATAAGAGGCCATATCAATTTTTTAATCCAATGCCTCTCCATTGTGGTATTCATATTTTCTGCCAACCAGTGTATAGAGACAATATAAACACACTGATTAGATTTAATGCTATTGCTTTGAAGTTAATGATTTATTCTAAAAGTATAATTTCCCAGTAGGCTATTCTTTTATTACCCCTCTTGATAAGTTGCCTGTAAACAAACATATTTTGAGAAATGAAAGTGAATTCTGGTAGTAACAACACCAAGGCAAAAGAATTAAATAGAGATTATTTCAAGAAAAACGAGACATATGATCACTGTTCCTTTGTCACAGCCATGTAATCAGGTCCCACATAAAGTTAAGGTGTCAGTTTCTCAGGTCTTGTTGACTAGATCAGCCTCCTGTTACTTTGGTGGCTAAGACACAACTTTCAGCAGCTGAAAATCTTGTATGTCATAACAAGTCCAATCTGTATATGGTAGTTTTTTCTTATTCCTTTAAGATTAAAAGCAATGTATTAAGTAACAGAGTAAGAAGTGTATAACCATAGTGGGAATCTGGATGCAACCAGAATGGCGAGAGCAGAAGGCTGTGTGGGATAGAAGCAGTTTCTTATCCAACTCTGCAAGGTCGCACTTCTGGCCTTCTCTGAGAACTCACACAAGAACAGGGAGCAATGCTCTTGGATAGTTTTGCTATTCCCTAAACAGAATCTCAAAATCCTTTGGTCATCTCAGTTTTGTACTATACCCTTGGTGTTCCCTAGGTATTCCAGTGAATTGCATGCCATTTCACCCTTGTTTAGTAATTATCCTTGTGTATAGTTATGAGGGAAGTGATTTTCCTACATGTGCATTAAAGTTACATTTTACTCCTGAGGTTTAGTGCATGTGCCTTCTAGTGGCATCAATAAAGAGCATGTGTGCCTCATCCTGCCATGTGTGAGAGAAGAATATGGTCAATTATGGTGGTGAAATTTACTAAATGTGAAGATAAACACTTTTAAAAGCAGCTCAACAAATGATTATGGATTTCACACTTTTACTAATTGCTTCAATTTCTGACTGAACAGAAAAATCTTCCACTTGCTTTAGTATTGTGGGGCATAGATCTCCAGAATACATTAAAATATCCTCAAAGTATGTCTCACCATGCACCTTACCCTTTTATTTTAGCCTCTGTTCTTATACATTAACAAGTTGTCTTTCATTTTTTATTTTCCCATAGAAAACTTACATATATAAACTTATACACATTTTAAGAGGGAGGGCTTTATTATCCTGTTTACCTCATCAATTTCGTCCATATACAAACAAGCTGCTACATTTTCTGTGTTCTTACTTCTATTTCTCTTTCTTGGTTTTCCTCCATCCTCTCCACCACTTCCTCCCACATCTCAGGTAGCTTTATAGGTTCATAGACAGCCAGCAGTGTGTGGGCTGAGAACACTAAAAGCACTAAATGTACTGGTCAGTACTATCATACAACCAGTGATACTTTGCTCTCCTGACTTCTGTCTGCGAGTGTCCTCCTATTAATCCAATAAGCCACTGAGGAAAAGTGCTACACTGTTTCTGCTGGTATCTGTCTTTAGTTCCTCCAATCCAGTTTCGATCTTTTCTGCGTGGCTCTTTGTTCCAGAAAGTGTCTGCTCAGGTTAACTGATAGGAGGTACTGGCTGAGTATGAGGTAGAGACAGATGATACAGAGATTGATTCCCTGGTTTGGAAGGGTGACCCATTCCCCTGGATGCTTTCTGCACTCTTATAAATGCTCCCTTGTTTTGTCCATTGGTCGTGGGGCTGGATAGAACTCCCCACAGTTTCTAGCTATGGGGTACTACATCCCCTTTCCTTAGTTAGGGTCTTTTCTTTGGTCCAGCTTTTTTTTTTTTTAAACCGGGACTTGAACTCAAGACCTTGTGCTTGTCAGGCAGGCACTTGCGCCGCTGAGCTACATCCCTGTCCCTCTTTGGTCCAGTTTAAATGTTCTATTTTTACTTTCGTGTTTGTTTGTTTTCTAGTAAACAGCACAAGTTTTATATTGAGGGAACAATGCAATTTATTCAAAATTATATTTTATAAATGATGATTCCTTCTTAACTTTCTGTTTTAGAAACTGCAAGGTTCAAAAATGGAAGGTAGGGGCTGGGAATTCAGCTCAGCGGCAAAAGCGCCTGCCTGGCAAGCGCAAGGTCGTGAGTTCGGTTCCCGGAGAAAAACCAAAAAAAAAAAAAAAAAAAAAAAAAAGGAAGGTAGATCAGCAATTTCTACTGATTCTGTTAAGAACAGCAGAATATCAGTGTTCTTACAAGTGTTTCTTTAACTATAAATATATATTAGTCTGTTCCCAGACCATTTCCTGACTCTGGCCTTGAAAAGCTACAACTTTTCAGAGCCAAAAATTTTTAAGAAACTGGAATTTACTATAACGTTTAAGTTGGTCCACTACTAGAAACATAAGAAAGAGTTGTCAATATTTTCATCCGGAACTTTATTAAGGTATTTTGGAAAGAATATGCAAATAAATGAAGACAATAGCAGGACCACCATTTGAACTTTTATGTGGGGCATTTTGTTAGGTGTGGTGTTGTTTGGTGATACTGAGTGTATTTTTCACCTTTTTTGTCTGTAAATCTTTCCAAATTTGTTATTATTTTTATGTTCCTACTGTGAATATGATATTTATCTATTCTGTTTACTTCTGAAAAAAATAATTTGGTTGTGCAACCTATTAGGTATTTGTCATAGTTTATATTTCTGACAAACAGAAAATTTTCACTTTTAATTTTACTGCTTACATAGGTAATTTCTAGAGTGTTTCATGTGTATTCAAACACTGTGGAGCATTCATTATTTTAGGCCGGAATAGTACTGATGAACACATTTGATACCACTCTGTTCTGGTTCTAGTTACTCCAAGATAGGAAGTGACTTTCTGGTGATGTTATAGCTTATCTAAAAATGTAGTGTGTGCAGAAATATGAATGGAGTATGCACAATTTTATTTGGTTTTATTTATACATAGAACAACTGTTATATTTCATTACTCTACAGAAGACAGTATGTCATACACAGTCCTTACATAGTTGTGCCTAAGTTAACATGTAGGACCTGCCATTAATTCTGGGTCTGTTTTTTCATCAGTAAAAAGTGCATAGCAATAATGTGTACTAATAGTGCTGTTTTAAGAACTAAAGGAATTATTATTTGTTATTTAGAAAGTACTTCAAATTTGTTAGATTTTCTGAGATCCCATAGAATTTTTCTGTACTTTTAAAATGCATAGGTGTTTCTGCTTTTCTATTTTAATTATGACTATTCTATTGTAATAAGTACCCAAAAGGAAAATTTCATATCTGATTTATATCTTCAATACAGCTTGTATCTACTATAATCATTCTTAGTTTAAAGATATACAATAAATATTTATGTATGCATGAAGAATGCATTTTAATGTGTACACATGACCTTTATTTTGCAAAAAAAATTGATAGCTTTGGAATTCTCTATTGCTTCTCACTAAAATAAAATTTATCTTTTTCTCTAAAAAGATGTAATACAAGCTGTAGAGCTTCAATTAGCCCTTGGAAAGCATGGCTATTTTCATGAAGTGTGAATGTTGCCTGAGAATGGAAACTTTAAAAACAGGAACTTCACTGAAAGTTACCATTATAAAAAAGAAACAGGAATAAGAAAAGAATTGTCAAATTACACCTCCTAAGTTTCTTCAAGATGTTTGCTACTTCGCACAAACTTAGCATCAGGTTAGAACATGGCAAAGGAAGAGTCAGTTAAGTACCAGGGTGGTCTTCCTGTACTTAGATAAAAGGGAGGGGAAAAGAATGAAGGAGAAAAGATGCCGGTCATAAAGCTTGTATGAGAATTTTGCTCAAAGTAATAAAAAGAAAACTGGATTTGCTATAGACTTTTTATCCCACAGTGGATGTTGTATTCCCTTCTCTGGAGGTTGGGAATTTAAGAAAATTTAAAAGTGCTCCCAAATGAGGTAATTTGTTAGATTCTTAATGAATTTAACAAGCTGTAATTTTCATCATTTTATTTTCATTTAAAGAGGAGTGACTACTTTTACATTATTTTTAGTTCTTGTATAAAGACTAGACTGTGGACAAAAAAAGGGGACATATTTTATTTTAACTTCAGTCCTATTCTACTATTTGTACATGACTGAGGGCAGTGTGACTGGAATTAATGGACTTTGCCACATATTTCCGTATTGTTCTGAAGACACAGTGCTTTGTAGAAAAGAGTTCTTTCCAGGAGTTGGGTGAGTTTAGAAAAAGTATACATATATATTTTGACTAATGCAAATGGATCTAAAAGTGTGATCCCCCCAGTTCAGCTGTTCAGCTCACAATATGTTAGCACAGAATTTACACTCTGATTGAAAATGTTGAAGGACTAAAAGTTAAAGCTTTTCTATGAGCCCTTCCTTTTCTTTAAGTATGTATTTTCCTTGTATTTCTAAATTGAATTATTGGTGTTCAAAGTATTAGCTGAAATCTTGATTTCCAGTAGCATAAAAAATTATTTTAATTTTTTCTTCAAGATAAAAAAAGCATTGCTTTTCTTCTCAAAATGTACTTAGAAGTGTATATCCCTAATTCAAAGATGAGGAGGGTATGCAAGGATAAAAAACAACTTTATTAGTCCACAGATGTGAAATATCTTTTACAAAAAAATGGTGTATGATCCCAGCCTGCTGTACTTCATTTTCATTTCTAGAACTATCGTTAAGAAAAGCCTGCTTTTTCTTTTATTTGTGACCCATATTTT
Organism: Chinchilla lanigera; assembly: GCF_000276665.1. Classification (NCBI taxonomy): domain Eukaryota; kingdom Metazoa; phylum Chordata; class Mammalia; order Rodentia; family Chinchillidae; genus Chinchilla; species Chinchilla lanigera. The sequence goes on along the minus strand of NW_004955512.1, from coordinate 5,598,667 downwards.
ACTCATTCTTCTGTAAGCTATTGGGAGCAGTCTGGTCCCTGCACTTAAATCTTTCAGAAATTTCCAACAGCAATCTCTTTGTAAATATGCTAACTTATGCTCCATCCTCCATAACACCAATGAGCAGGCTTAATAGAGATCATACAAAAATCCTGTCTTCTCCTATTTACACCTTTCCAAGAATACAGTGTTATTTCCAAGTCAAGACACCTAGTGGTGTTGAAGAACAACTTTGTAATGGCACAGCTCCTTAAGATGTGCTGCCCTAGCCCAATTCTCATTTTGATTTATTTAAATTTGGAAATAACAGTATTAAATTAGCAAAGACAAGCAATGAACAAAGCCCTGGAGATGAATTAGCCATTGTCTCTGGTCCATTAATTTCCTCTTCAATTCTAGAGAATTGTGGCTCACCCAGACCTGAAGATCAAATAAAATGCCTAATTGAGAAAACCCTAAACAAGTGTGTCCTGGGGAGCTTGGATTTATTTGTCACCCGCTCAAACAACTGTGTTGTTTATATAAGTCTTTAAAACCCTGATACTTTTCCACTCCTATATCTTAATCCCTGGTTTTTTTTTTATGCTCAGGAGGGCAATTTAGAGTTGTTTTCAATTAACTAGAATGGAGAGGGGCACTTATTCCAAAAACAGATAGCTGTGTTGTGAGTATTTTATCAAACATGCTGAGTGGTTTAAATGTAAGTATCAGGTTGGGGAGATGCTTTGCAATCTCCTTAAACATAATGGTAGCTACTCTTTGGTGCTTTTAATATCATTAATAAATGGCTGAGCATAATCACAATTAAAGATATAAGTATGGCAGGGAAGGTTGATATGCTATGGCTAAACACAAGTGTGAAACAAAGATCTGAGATAATTACTGAGGATGGTAATGCAGATTGGGCAATACTTTCATTTAAAATATACAGATAATTGAGGTCGAACATTTTATTTAACACAGGACAGAATAGAATGAACATCAGTCTGCCGAATTTTGTTCACCCAGAGATGGAACATTCATTTTCACAAACACAAATGCACTAATACTTTATGTTCTGTAGAAAAAGTCAACGATCCAGAAACTGAAAATCAACTAACAGCATAGTGACTACCCACAGTGTTAATACTCACTCTGGTTCAGCAATAATTTCAATGTGATCCTTATGCTGCACAGTCTTTCACAATAGTTATGCCATTTATTGCCTGTACTGAAAGAGTCGATAATACTATTAGCTTTATTTTATAGATGAACAGACAGCCATATCTAGAGGTTAGGGACTCATGCATGATGATTTAGCAAGAAAGTGGAGAGACCAAAATTCCCACTCAACTTTGTTCTCAGTACCAACATGCACAGCTGTTATCATAGAAGCTGCAGATTTACTAGCAGGGTTTGTTAAAGGAATTGGCTAAATACAAAAAAAGTCAAAATTTTGTTGAGCTTAAGTGAGACACAGTTAGTTAGAGTTCAGGAGTACGTAAAGGAATTCTCTTCTTAACAATACCTATGCAATGGAGAAAAGCCACTTAGGGCTTCACTTTAAATTTAGCAAAAGCAATCACTGGCAGGGTATTGTCTTATGTTGTCACTTTTTACCTTATTCCCTATTTTCAAGTGTGTAAGGCTTCACTGAAGCAAATTAATGTGCATAGGTCATTTGAATATGGATCAAGTCAACTTGTGCGCTATAAGAATTTCATTTTCTCTGTTGTCAACCAGCTGTACATTAACTGGTTTTAAGGAGATATTCTTTGGAACAGGACAGATAGTATTTAAAATAAAGCATAGTGTAAAGTGTAGAGGCTGTTTTGTGTGATAACTAGCTTGCAAATATAGGCATAATATTTTTGAATGTTGTTTTCATGTAGGCTTTTTCATAAATATTTTTAGATAGTTATGTATCAAATTGATCATTTAAAATATTTTAATTTATAGTAATCACACTGCTATGGACAGAATGCTTTTCATTCAAAAGACTTTTAAGTAAAGTATATTAATTGGTTCTCAGGATGGTCTCATGGTTTATGTATTTTTACTATTCCCAGAAGTAACGACAGAGAGATGAAGTGGTCAGGTTAGCCATAGCATGGAAATAGTTGCCTAAAAAATATCTGAGTAAGAGAAAAAAATAACACTGGGAAGGTTGTAAAACTATTGTACTCTAACACTGAAACTTTTTACTTATTCTACTTTGTACTAGAAAAACCCCATTCATTTTCAAACATGCCCCTTCATTTTGCTGGATTGAACCTAGGGCCCTCATGCACACCAGGCAAACACTCTTCCGCTGAACTTCCCCTTTCCTGTCGTGTCCTGTCCTGTCCTGTCCTGTCCTGTCCTCTCCCCTCCCTCCCCTCCCTCCCCTCTGCTCCTCTCCTCTCCCCTCCCCTTCTTTCCCTTCCCCTCCTCTCCTCTCATTTTGTTCTTTTGTCCTTCTCCTTCCCCCTCCTTTCATTCTTCCTTTGTTTTTTCACTTTATTTTGAGACATATTTTGTGTTGCCTAGTCCTTGAACTCAGGATCCTCTCATCTCAGTTTCTAAGTAGCTGTGGTTATACAGTCCAGTGGCCAGCTCGTTGTCACTTTAAAGAGGTGACAGTTAGAGAAAGACAATCTCAATAAAGTGCAGAAAATAATACTAACAGCCAGATTGAAACTAATGTAAAAATTTTAATTTAGACCAATAGTATTCAGGGATGATTTGAAAAGAACTTGAATTTTTCTGAGAATTAAAAAATAATTTCAGGTCAAATTCTAAAAACTTCACATTGATTTTTTTAAGGATTTCAACCTTAAAAAGCGATTCATGTTTGAACTCCAAAATATTTACTGTTCATTTATGCACTACTGATGAGACATCAAGACCAACAGATGTCTGGACAGGTATATGTCTTTGGTCAGTGACTTTAAATTTAATCTATCCCTTTTCTCCTCTTTTCTGTCCAAATAGTGTGATCTTTATGCATGCTAGTTAATGGAAGCTAGTATGGAAGAGCAATCCTTATCTGGTACTGGAAGGTCTTATGATTCTGAGACAATGCGTGTCACAGTATAACCAGGCAGATGATGCACTGATTATTTATTTGTGCATACAGAATAAATTATAGTTGCACTTTCCGCATGTTTGGTCTGGTCATTTTAGCAATATGTAGCAACCATCTGCCTTTTTGGAAACACTCTATAAAGGAAGCAATATTAATCACAGTGGCTATTAATTCATTTTTCCTGTAAGATAACAAAAATGTATTTATTACTTTCTATGTGCCATACACTACTAGAATCTGAGGATATAAATGTAAGCAAAGATGGATACAATGTCTTTTCTCATGAAATTTATATTGAAATATAAAGGGCAGAAATTATTCAAATAATGTTAAAGTAAGGAAGTGTGGAAAATACTCCTTTCCTAAATACCATGAAAGATAGGTGTCTTGCGTTCTCTGCTGTGGAAGATGAGATCTGAGAAACTGGTCTGGAGGGTTTGGAATGGTTTGCTTGTGAAATTTATAAAAGAATGAGGGATAAATAGTAGCTAGGTGAATAAGGCAAGGAAAGAGTATCAGTACCATTGGTAGAGAACATTCAAATGCTTCTTCACAAGAAGAAACAATGCGTTACCAGTGACTGGGGAGAAGAGGGTGAGGACTCAGACGATGGAGGGTTGTGGAGTTATTAGACACAGATGACACTGCTTTGTGCTGTGGCTAATTTTGTGTGCCCATTTGGCTGGACACAATGCCCAGGTATTTGGCAAGCATCGTAGGTGTTTCTCTAAGGTTATTTTTTTCTGGGTGAAATTGCATTTAAATTGATGGGCTTTGAGTAAAACAGATTCCCTTGCAGCATGTGAGTGAGTCTCATTTGATCAGTTGAAGGTTTCAGTGGGAGGAAGACTGATCATCCCTGAAGAGGGAAGGAATTCTGCCAGGTGATTGGCCCTGGCTCAAGAGGCTCAAGCCTGTCAGATGGCCCTGCAGATTCTGGATTTACTAAGGCTTTACAAACATATAAACTAATTCCCTAAGGTAAATCCCCCCATATCCTATTACTTTCTCTTTCTACAACACACCCACACCTATCTGCACACACACACACACACACACACACACACACACACACACACACATTCAGTGGGGGTGACGAGAGTTGTCTCTGTGAGGGATTGTCTCCAGGGCACCCCTGCAACCCCAGAAGACACCAATATCCATGGATATTTAAGTACCTTATGTACAATACCATAGTATTTCCATATATCATTGACACACCCTCATGCATACTTTCAATTATGTCTGGGTTACTCATACTACTAATACAATCTAAATGTTCTATAAGGAGTTGTATTGTTTATGGGTGAGTGACAAGTAAAATCTATAGACGTTTAACACAAATGCAAATTTGTTTAACATTTTTGATTCACTGTGGAGTAAGTAAATGTGGAACCTGTAGCTACGGAAGCATACACATCATGTTTCCCCCCAAAATAAGCCCTAATGAAAAAAAAAGAAAAGAAAAGAATCAGCCTTGAAAACTAGTGATCAAAACTGCCAGGCCCAATCAATCTGTCCTTCCCTTACCTGAGTAGCCACTACTTACAGAGTAGCCACTGACCAAGAGGATAGTGATGGCAGGGAAGGTAAAAATAGGCTAATTAGGGTTGGCATTGTTGATGTCTAGATTTCAAGGCTGATTATTTTCCTGCTAGGTCTTATTTTGAGTAAAGAGAGTAGATAGCTAAATGGATCATGACGGTTCTGTTTTTCTGGAGGATGGACTAATAATCTAGGTTAATGTAATGTTTGTGTGCATAGCTATTTGGCTACTGAAGGAGAGTTGAAAACTAATAACATTGAGATAATAAATACAGCATTGAGATGTGAAATGACAACAGATAGGTGACTCTAGGGCTCACTCTAAAGGGTAGGCAAACTAGTGAGAGGGTTGGGTCAGGGTGCTCAGACACACTGAAGGAATTGGTAGGACTCAAGCTGAATAGATGGGATAGACAGGGTAGCTCCAGTACAGCCTGAGCAATGGAATGACCAGGACTAAATGGGATGTCTGTAAGGCTCTGAGTGGCACTCCAGACTGAACTAGAGGCTTCTGTGGACAGACTTGGAAGCCTGGCATCCACCTTTGATTAAGTCCAGAGGAGAATGAGAACCCAGAACTCCTGAGTTTACTGAAGAAAGACACAGTATGGAGGAAAATGAATGTGAGGAAACCTCACGTAAAGGAAAGTTGCTAAGATCTCCTTTATGAATTATTCAGAAAGAGAAAATTAAGTCATGAGTCCTATACGGCAGTCTAGTTCTTTCTGGATTGTTTGCACCTCACAGGGGGATACAGAATAAGATGAGTAGAGCAAAAAGAAAGTGAAATAACCAGTCAGCCAAATATAGCCAGGGAAACAGTGCCTTGGTCTCACAGCATGAGGACTCGATGCAAGCCTGCTCTGGAGGGAGCCATAAAGCAAACCTGCGAGAGCGCCGCATCACCAGTCTTTACTGCTCTTTATGCAACTGGGTTAATCTTTTCTGTTGTTTCCTTCCTTCTTTCTGGAGAAAACTCAGGGAGAGTTTTCCTACAGGTAAGGTCTGGGAAAAGTTCTTTCTTTTATGTGCCCTGTGGAGCTGGCTGCAATAAACCCAGTGAGTTCGCCAACTTTGAAGTCATCAGGTTTGAGTTGTCACTCAGGTTAAGGGGATTTAGTTTAAGGCAGCAAAGAATCAAGCTGTCCCATTCTGCGGAGGTGCAGAAGGCACTGTTTGCCAGCTGCTATAGACAGAAGTTTGTTTGTTTCATTGGTCCCAAATGTTCTAAATAACAGATTAGCACATGCACACAATTGAAACTTAACCCCGGATGTTGATTAAAAGTGGTGTGATCTGTCATTCGGTTGAATGTAAGTAGAATAAGATAGTGACAATACTTTAGGGAGTAGAAATATGCTTATTTCAATGACACTGACATAATTTGGGGACAAAAGAAATAACATATCTAAAAAATGGAGTAGAATATTCAGTTCCTAAGGAGATGAGAGAAGGGGGAAGTGTGTTACTATTATTCATAATGTACATGAACTGTATTAAATGTGCCAGGTCGTGTGTTCAGCAGTGCATATGCTGTCTTTTATCATTTTTACAATATGTACTTATGCTTTAATACATTTTACTAAACACTTATTTTGTGCCTATTGCTGGGCATATAGAGCTATGCAGAGAGCTGATGAGCTTCCAGCTTTCACGGAGGTTATATTCTGGTCAGCTAGTGTGAGGTTTTGCATTCCATTATGAAACACCTGACACCTATAACTTAGAAGAGGAGATTTTCATTTTTGGTTCACAGCCTCAGTCCCCAGTTCATGACTCCAAGGAACAAATATGGTGGAAGGTTCTGGTTGAGAAAAGGTGCTCTACTCATGAAGGCCAAGAGCAACCAATGTCCCTGACTCACGGCACTGGAAGGTTCACTGTCCCTGCTCTCAGAAAGGGGCTATGCCAGCCAAAACTCTACTTTCCCATTTTGAAGAGGCCCAAGGGAACCTACAATGACTCTGTCCACCCATATTACCATCTTTTATGAGGAATTCTGTGTAACACAGAATGTCATGGGCAAGTGAAATCAACGACTTCATTCCGTTTTGACTTATTTCTCTGGAAAACCCTCTTCTAGTTCTTTAGCAATAGTTGGAGTTGAAGAGACCCCTTAGAGATTCTTTACTCATCCTCTGACATGTGGCTTTGAAGGCCTAATGCTTAACTATAAGTTTCTCGTTGTCTCAGAGTCACCTTCTCCCTGGATGGGAAGAGATTCACCAGCAAAATTGTGGATAATTCTCAAATTCCAGAAAAGGCCAAAATGGATTTTACCTGTTGGGACTATTCCAGGTCTCTCTGACATAGCCAGCAGGTAGATACTGCTGCAAGGTATAAGGGAATACCTGACTTCAGAAAACTCTTCTTCCTCTACATATCAGAAAATAGAGGGATTTCTTTTGGTGTCTTTACCCAAAGCCTTGGACAAGAATGTTGCCCAGTGGCATACTTTGCAAAAAGTTAGATGGGGTGGTTGTGGATGGCCACCCTGCCTGAGTGAAACAGCAGCTACAGCAGTGCTACAGAGGAAGACTTTAGGACTGAAACTAGAAGTCCTGATTCCCTGTCAGGTCAAAGCAATTCTTGAGACCAAATGTTACTCAGGCTATGCTCTCAGACACCCCAGAGGTTATTATAAAATTCATAGTCCTCCTAGTCCTGCCTCTTTGATGCCTACAGTCCAAGAAGTTAGACACTCTTGTGAACAAGTGATCTTCCAGAGCTAAGAAGCAGGCAGGACATCAGTGACCTGTCCCTTCAAGACCCTTAGGAGGTGTTATTCACTGATAGAAATAGCTTTGTCCATGACAGACGTCAATAGGGAGGTTATACAGTTGTCAGTTCACAGCAGGTCACTGAGTACAACTTTCCCCCAAGGACTTCAGAAAGAGGTAGAGGTAACAACTGTTACTTGGCCATTGATATTAGGAAAAGTGAGCACCTATATACCTGTACAGACTCCAAATATCCTTTTCTTGTGCTACGTGCCTGTGCAACAATCTGGAAAGAAGCAACATGCTGACTAATAATCGATCATCTGTTTTTTAAAAAGCAGGAAACTTTACAACTCTTAGAGGTAGTCTATCTTCCCAAGCATGTTGCTGTTACTTATTGCAAAGGATCCCAAAGAGAAAGGTCTGAAATATTCTTGGGAAATTAAAAATCTAATAGGGAGGTAAGAAGGGCAGCCCTATAGCCCCTCAAGGCCCTGGCCTTATTCCCCGCTTCTGAAGAACCCTTCCTCAAGGTTTGCAGTGACAGACTACAGAAACCTTACGTGGGAGATGGTCACTAGAATTTTTGTAGGACTAAGAAGAAAGCTATTCCTGAGAACCTCCAGAAGACCTGAGGCTCCTTTGCAGAAAGTAAGACTCCAGTATTGTTCCAGGTGCAGATAACTAGTGTTATTAATAAGCCTAATTCACCACAGCTTACACGGGCACCTGTGTGGAGGCTTCTGTTTTTTTTTTTTTTGTTTGTTTGTTTTTTTGTTTTTTTGTTTTGTTTTTCTCCGGTACCGGGAACCGAACTCACGACCTTGCGCTTGCCAGGCAGGCACTTTTGCCGCTGAGCTAAATCCCCAGCACCGAGGCTTCTGTTTTTAATTAAATCCTTCATATGGATATTCTTGCTAAGGCTATGGGTCTCAGACTTTCCACAGTTTACCTAACCCCTCTCTTTCCCATGCTTTGTCCTCCACAAGGAGGGAAATCTGACCTGCTCTTCTCATTTTGGCTCTATATCCCAAACACAATAGGAAAGTTACTTTCTTTCTTCCATTGAACAAACAGCTCAGTAGTTACTAACTCTTTTCTTATTGCCTACTGACAGGTTTTCTTTCTTCAACCCAGCCACTCAGCTACAACATTCCAAGGCAGTTGGAGAACACATACTGTCCAGTATGTAGGGTCTATACAGCCCCTTCCAGCTAGAAGAAGCTATAGAAGACAAAGACCAGCACTCTCTTAGTACCTGAAAAGGAATTATGAGGATATGTGTCTCTCAGGGGGAAATGAGACAGGAGATTAGGGCATGGCAGAGCTGGCTGAGGAAGTAGGTATGACCTGTTAATTACAGAATCCAAGAATAGATGAGCAGAACAGTTACCAAAACCATTTATATGGACTTCTTACCAAAACTCAAGCAGGCTTTCAGTAGGATGCCCTGGACCTGATTCCAGCCTCGGTGTGAGTGACACAGAAATGACAGTCCACATTGAGTTTTTCGTTGCTGTGTTCTCACTTGCACGATGGCTGCCCTTATGATATAGGGGATACTTCTTTTCCTACTTTTACTTAGCCCAAGCTCACTTTGCAGAGTCCATTTCTTTTCCTACCTTGAGTAAAACTTGCTACTATTTGTGCTTGTCTCAGGACAGAAGAAAATCTAAAACCACCTCCAGAAAGAGAATTCAGCACCGCAAAGCTCAGTAACAGAAGAAAGCAGAGAAAACAGCCAAAGGTTTCAGTTTTAAAAGCTTATAGATAAGTCAAGGATCCAGCAACCAAACTGCAGAGTGTCCAAGGGGGTAGAATGAAAACCTCCAGAATGTCCATAGAGGTAGGTTGCAGGTGGAATGAAAAATGTGTTAGAAAATATCAGCATCACTTATTCACTGTATTGATTGATTGATTGATTGGTTGATTGACATAGGTTTTATTAGGGAAGGCTACAGAAGTGTGCACTCAGCAAACAGTGTGAGATTAGAGAGATATGCCATATGGCCCAGGATTGTGTGCACACATGCGCACACATGTGCACGTGTGTGTGAGTTTGTGTGTTTGGAAGTATCCTGTAATATAAGTGATATAAAATGTTTTGCCTATAAACATTCTTTGCACACTTTAAAGCTGTTTCTTAACATTAAGTTCAGGTGTTTGCCCTTTATTTTATACACTAGTTTAATTTACAGACAAAGAGAGTCTTTAAGGAATTTTGGTATGATAGGCCTGAAGAGAAAACAACAAAACAGAAATAAGGTTAGGGAGTACAAAGAAGCCTCAGAACTGAAGATATGAAGAGCACAGAGGAGTGAACTTGGGTAACGATGTCCTGATGTGTCAGTTTTCTTGAAGGAGTGAAATTATTATGATTATGATTTTATCTCATTTCTACCTACCTTTATTTCCTGTCTCCCATCACATGCGTGCTACCTCTCAAGGTAGACGTACGAGAAATATGAGGACAGAGAAGACAGTGCGAAACAGTCATGATAAGGCCTGTCAGTGAGCAAGGATATGACATCAAAGTTTTGATTATGCATTTGAAATTTTTGGTCACATATTTGAAGGAAAACCCATCATCAGAATTGGTCATGCTTTTCTAGGAATATCTTTTGTAACTTTACGATAGAGGCAGAGTAAATGACTTCATCTGAGTTGGGAATTTTTCCAAGTATTACAATAAAGCAAAGAAAGGTGAAATGACTAAGCATGCTTTCTAGGAAGGAGATGTAACGTTGGACTGCCCAAGCAGTGTGGGCGGGGAGGGAAATACACTCAGGAACAAGGCAATAGATAGTGAATCAGTGATCCACTTTTTGCAATGGTCAAAATTTATGTAGTTTTGGAGTTGGGATAGTAGAGCAAGTAAGCCAAAAGAATAAAAGTGCATTGGGATGTTTGAAATCAATTTGCAGCCGTCATGTGTTATTGACAAATTCTACTTTGACATCTGATCACGTGAGTGTTAATTGAAGGAAAGGTCAGCAGAGAAAAAGATGTCTAAGAACTTGGAATTCAGGGGCTTGCCATTAGAGTAGGAGTGCTGCCAGAGGGGAAGGCAGTCAGAGCACTCCTGAAATCACTAGTGGCCTCATTGTGGAAGGACATAAGGGGTTTTAAGGGAAAAACTAGGAGAATTAAAGGGTGGTAGATAAGTAACACACATCAAAGAAAAGGAAATTGTGGAACACTGAAAGCAAGAAATAGCTTGGAAGTGGCAATAGTTCATGATTGTCTGGAGAAGTCCTGTTGACCTGTTGCTCTGAAGCATTATTTCTTTTACTTAAAAAAGTGTTCCTTTTACTGAAATGTTTACTCAAGTACAAGGACACATCTATTATTTCTGAAGTGTATGGTATGTGAATAAAGGGAAAGACAAGCTTTTCCTCAATGGTCATTCCCTCAGTGGACTGTAACATTTCTGTTACAATCAAAAGGGAAGGGAACTGTGCAGAAGACACAGTATGAAGGTGTGTTTGTTGGTGATAGTTTGAGAGTTCAGAAAGACAAGACTTTTGGTTGTGGGGGAGGAAATGGCTGATGAGGTCACATTAATGCATTCGTAGACTGGGGTATAAGGTATCAGTGAGGGGTGAAGAATTAATAATGACCAATTCTAGACAACAGAGGAAGCTGAGATTGGATACTTCAGAGTGAAAAGACTTCTCTTAGATAAAAATACAGATTTTGTGGCAACTTGGATTATGCAGTGATTAGAGACAATGAATATTTTGGTGATCAGGTATTCTTGGGGCCAGCAGTCATGCCACCAGTGACCAATAGGATTAATCTTCATTATTTTGAGTCACAAGGTGGTATACACAAAAGCATCCTTATATTCTTTTGCTACATTCATTAATGGATTCATTTACTCCAAAAGCAACCATTTATTTACTGATATATTAAAAGCCATGTGATAATGGACATATATTTTTATATTCTGAAATAGTGCAAGTTCACAAGAAGAAACTCAGATCATAAAACTTCAAGAAAAGTTAAGAAATAAAGCCTATTAACACATCCCAGAACAGAGTAAGAAGATCTGGATAATGGTTGTTACATCTCAATCAAATTCATGAAGGGAAAAATTGTACTTTTGGACAAAATAAACCCTTTAACCCCAGCCAAATTGAAGAGGCAGGTTAAGAAGAAAGCAGAGGCATGCACACGGGCCACTGCCAACTGTGTGTGAGAGAGTCCTTGACCTCAGAGGGCAAGCTCAACCTCTATTAAAGCATCTAGAGGTGGTAGGTCATGCTAATGGAGCACCCTAACAGGAAAAGCCAAATTGGTCTAAAAGTAAATGAACAGGAAGAGAACATCTGCATCTCAAAGATGCTCTCCTTCTATGATTGGAGATGGTCATAGGAGACTTAATGCCTAAGTGCCTTCTACCCCTTGCCAAAGAAAAGACCCCAGGTGGGGGAGAATGAAATGCTGGTGAGAAGAGGGAGATGAAAGCCACAAAATGCTGGTATCCTAGTTTTCCACATGCCTAGCATGAGGGCAGGGGCTTGAGTACAATTTAAGTTATAGAAGATCAAGCTATAGAAAACCAAGTCTTATTTCTTTTTTTTTTTTTTTTTTTTTGTTGGTTTTTCTCCAGTACCGGGAACCGAACTCACGACCTTGCACTTGCCAGGCAGGCGCTTTTGCCACTGAGCTAAATCCCCAGCCCCCGAAGTCTTATTTCTTAAACATCTGAACTTTGGGGCTGCTTCAAGTTATTAAGGCTGTATTTATTAGGCTAGCCTAGAACATGGCAAGAAATAAATCCAGGAATGTCAAGCGCTTCACATGACACGTGTATTCTCCTCCCTGAGTAGAGTCTGATGTGGTTCACTAGTCCTTCCCACCTTGGCAGGGAGCACTGGAACCCACGGTTCTTGCTTTCTCAACTCTCACAGTGTTGCTTGCGGTCCAGTTTTGTGTTTAAGCTGATGTTTTAATTCTTTTTTCTCTCTCCTTGTAACCCTCTGCTTCCACAAAAATTGCCAGGCTAATGAGACAGAGTTAACTATATGGTATGAAGGAAGCTTCATTGACTGCATTTCAGAATGAGTTTTAAACATAAACACCAGAGTTGTTTAATTATGGTCTTAATAATTAAATGACCTATAGTTTTTAATCTGTCATTTGGACCAACAACTGAACTGAATTTCAGCAATCCATTTTCTTTTCTCTGTTTCTCTGTGTGTTAGATTTTTGAGGTCTTTTGACTTCTACTGGTAAACACCTTAGTAGTGGCTGTACTAAGGTTTGCAAGTAGGTCCTTGAGGAGCAAAGTCAGAAGAGAGCATTTGAGAGACTATGAAACACAGGACATTGTCTTGGTCTCTGCAATTTACTATCATGCTTTGCAAACATCTTCTCTAGCCACTGAGGTACAGTCAAGAATGTCAGGGGGCTGGGATGCAGCTCAGTAGCTAGGAGAACAATTTCCTTGTATGTGTGAGACTCTGGCTTAGATCTTGAAGACTAAAATAAAAAATAGTATTAAAATCTGGACCTAACTAGGGTTAAATTTCTAAATGACTAATTGACTTGTTAGTGGTTCAGTGTGATAATCCTCACTGATGCTCTTTTAAAAAAATAGATAATATAGTGTTTATTTAAGGATATGGTTAGGAAGATATTATATTGATTTGTTGATCTGGCAGTAGAGTTCTTCCCAAACAATGCAAATATACATAGATGAACCTCTAAGTTCTGCTCTTCACATGTAGTTATTTTAGACTGGAGGTATAAAACAGAATAAAAGGATAGAAGAATGAATGAAAGAACAATAATAATAGAGGAAAAGACTATAGAAAGTTACATGTCTTGTCTTCTCTGATTGCTCAAGCTATCATCCCTTACTTCATTTAAAAAGATCTTCAGGTGAACTCTACTAAATGATCATCATTTATCATATTAGAGGCTCTGGCACATTGGTTTAAACAGTTTATTGTGCTGCATTCTCCTGATAAAACCACAAGCACAACAACTGTCACTATCTCTTTCAAATGCAATTTCCATATGTTTAGTGGTATTTGTTAAAAACTTATTTTTCTACTATATTTTTACATGGCTAAGTTATCAAGTATTTTGAGAAATGGAATAAGGTATTTAAAAAGTCCCCTGGGATATCAGCTCGAATTTCTCTGGATCATGGGCATCATTTTTTGGTAGCACAGAAGTATTGTACTTGTTTGTACAGTGATAGGATATCGAGGATTTGAATAACTGATATTGAAGCTGGGATACTGGCCCAGGTTGTTTCATTCTTTTGCCAGCTACAGATGCTGGCAAGCTTATTTGCTTTAATATTCTTCAGAATTGAATTGATCTGAGGAGTAGCATATTTGGAAGTGATTTTCTTTTGGATCACTTGGCTATCTGATCAGGAGTTCATGTTACTTAGTCACAGATGTTCAGCTGCTGCCTGGTTTTCTCAGACACTACTGAATGTTCTAATTCCAGCAGGTGAATCATTGGCTACACTTTCTTGTCTCTGAGGACCATACACACTTTCTAAATTGTTTATCATCTTATCAACTCCATTCATTCCTGTGACAGTTTAGCTTTTCTTCTCTGAGATTATTTCTTGGAGGGCGGAGTATTACTTGTATCAGACTTATCTTTGTTTTAATTAGATCTTACAACTTTTGTTAGGATATTTTTCATTTAATGTAATATTGCCACATTTCAAAGAAAAGAAATGGTTTGAAATAACAGGTCTCCACTTGTCTACTGGCATCTACAATGTTTGAAATACATTTAAATTTTGTTTTCAACCTGCTAATAAAGCTCTCAAGTCCAACATGGTGGGTTAATAAACTCCACAAAACTTGGTAAACATTACGTAGCTCTCTTCTTTCCTGTGTGACTGCCAAGTAACTGATATTTTACAGCTTTCTAATTGATAGCTTTATCTGTTTCCATCTTAGTTTTCAACATGTGTTTTATGACACGTTTAAGAATATAGATATCAAAGTTGCATTACCATAGCCTAATGCCTTCAATTAAGTCTTCATTTAGTTTATGTTAGTATATTTTATGGCATGATTTTCTTCTATTAATTTCAGTTTTCTTTTAAATTATTTATTTTTATCAAGGGCTACATTTCTCTGAGTTGTAAAATTTTGAAATCAGATTTCAACACCATTTATAAAAGACAAAGGTTTGTTGGTTTCCCTACTGAACTATCATGCTAATGTGACTTTTTCAAGAAAGGAAACAGATATAGCCATGCAAAACTTCTAAATTAGATTCAGAGATCTTTTTGTTTCTTTTAAATTGTAATAATGACTAACAAAGAAAAACATGCTTTCGGTACCTATGAATTGTTTATTTTATTATCAATGTTAAATTTTTCTTTTAACATTTCTGAATCCTATTTTAAAAATGTAAATCCAACAGCTTATATCCCTTAAGTATTTTCAAATACCAAACAGTTCTTTAGGAAACATAATATGTGAAAATGATAAAGGTGTGAGAGAGTAAAATACTTTATTTTAAATTTTAACTCTATAATGTTACAGTTTTAAAATATTAGCATTAGAAAATAAATTAGATTCTGTTTTGCTTATGCCATTTTTCTTTTTCTATCAGATTTGTTTTGTTTAATAATTTTTGTTTGACCTCTTAGCTGTAGGATAGAAATTCCAGTTATGAGCTGATAGAGTTGTTTAATCACCTGAGCATACCTCTAATCCCAGCACACTGGGAGGGTGATGAAGAGGATTAAAAATTCAAGCCCAGCTTGGGCATCTTTATGACTTAGAGATACCCTGTCTCAAAATGTAACACAAAAAAGGCTTGAGATGTAGTTCAGTACCAAGGTCCTGGGTTCAGTCCCTAGTACTGAAAAACAAAGGTTGTATACCACTTTTTCAGAGGAGCAAAACTGTGATTTCTGGGGTTGTTCCTTTCTGTGTTATAAATATTCCTCTCCCAGCCAATTAGAAGTTACCAATGTGATGTCCCTGTCAGAGTTAGGGACAGATGCACACAACGCTCTCTTTCAGAGACTGTGGTATTGGCAGCACTTTGCAGTAGCATTCTGAAACAAAAAAAGATCAGATTTGTGCAACTGTTGGTAATAGAAGGAAAGGCAAATCAGGCCCCTGGTTAAGTAAAAAATCCAATATATTCCCTGGGATATATGGGCAACCTATAGGAAAGTGCTACAAGTAAAAAAGGTGACAAATCAGAGCAAGAACTGATCCTAAGTTTTCAAACTGGTGCCTATGCAGTAAATACACTGCACCCAGTTTGGATACCCAACTCATTCACGAGAAAAGCCCATGATTAACTAGTGACAGTTCTTTGAGACCCTGTACAAATGAAATACATCCTTTATCCTGGGCCGCTGTGGCTGTGGAGAGGCCAGCTCTGCTCTCCTTTGCCTGGGATCCTCTGCCCATGGAGCAGTTTGCTTTCCTTCTTAACTTACCTACCCTGGCTCTGGGCTCATCTTCTGTGCTTCTTTTCTGTAATAAACTTGCACTTTAATGCAATCATAACTACTCCTTTGGTGATTTCTGTCTGACATGTGGCAACTACCCGCTCTTGCTGGTGACAGTGCAGGCTGCCGGAGGGGGCTATACCGCACCACCAGTGCTTATCATAGAAACTTTGTCTTCCAGAATCTTCTGCAGGCAAACAAAAGGAGAGAAGGTGGAAGAGACTTAATTCAGCTGTGAAAACGTAAGCAAAGTAATGAAAGAAGCGATGTCATATGTGTTCCACGTGCAGAGATATAGAAGGCAGGAAACTTGGATTTTGAAATCTTCTTCATTGCCACTCACCTGCTCTTTGCTTTATGCAGACCTTGTTCGAGGTACTGAATCTGTGGTCCTAAATTAACAAAAATAGAGTTCTGTCCCTTCTTTTATGATGTTTACAAGCTTTAACAGAAGAAAGGCTTTAATAATGTAAATGAATAAAAGCAAAAATTACAAATTATAACGTTCAGCAAAGTAACAGTTGTCAGCTATACCTTTTCTAAGAAGAAATTTTTTTCCTAGAAAGTATCCAGAAAGAACAAATTTTGTTTTGTACTTCTAGAGAACACACATTCATTTTTCTCCATAACCCTCACTATACAGTGTCTCACAACAGCTCGCTCGCTTTGCTGTCGGTCTACCTTCACCTCCTCAGTTCAGTCACTTCCGCCAAAGGCAGGCTATGAGCATGAACCACCCTATTCAGTTCTGAACAAGACAGTGCCAATAGTTAGCTTGACTGTATCCTACGGTATCTCCTGACTCTATTCTCCTGACTCTCCTTTTATGAAAGGGTTTACTTTAGAAAACTTTCAATTACACATTTTTCTTGTGCCTGTGAGACGTAAATCTTCTACAACCTAGGAATTCTCAAAGACCAGAAAGCCTTTCCCTTGCAATGTAGTCAACAGCAAAGATAGCACCAGGATCACCCAGAAGCTGGAGGAAACTAAGAGGTTACCTTCTTTGATAAATGACAACTGTCCAGTACTGATGTCCTAGCAACCACTGGCAAACCTCATCTCTAACAACCTCATTCCTGACTAACACTCTCTAGCGCTTTGTACTGGCCTGCCCCAACTTTAAAAATCTCGTGCCTTTTGTTTTAATGAAGGGGACTCCATTCTCTTTTCCCTTGCAATAGTTTTGATTAAAATATTCCTTGCTTGTTGAACTGGTCCAGTGCATTTTTTCTTTCCACTGCTTATTGAATTTTTTTTCTCTCCAAAAGCATAACTGAAGCAGAGTGTAAGTAAAACTCAAACTTTCACAGACAAAAAGGCAACATGAAGAGAAATCTCAAAGTAGATACTAAATGGGACCTTCTCAATTACTTAAGTTCATAACCTCATATAAAGATCCTTATTACCTCAATCTCTTTTATTCAGGTATGCATTTCAAAAGCAACAATAATAGCAACAACAGAAAACAGCAAAGCATCTACCACTGCTTCCTTTTTTAAACCAGATTTGTACAAAATATCAAGGCTTAAGACTATAACAGGAAAATGGTATTCTACAGACAGCATCATTCCAAATGGATCTGTTAAACACAGTAGTTTTCCAAATGTCTCTATGTAGATTTTTATATCACTATAGACTTGTTACTGTATGCATATTATTGTTACTATATATAATAAATTTGGGATTCCAGAACTGGTTGGTGAATAACAGGACTTAGTCTCAAGAAATGGATAACTTTCTGTAATTCATGATTTGTGTGTGTGTGTGTGTGTTGCCTTGTGATTTCCTCAGTGAATATTAATAAGCACTGGTAAAACTGACCAAAGAAATATAAATGAATGAGCAAGGTTTGTGTGGCTTTCTTTGTTTCTACAACACGAAAATATGATGACAGGAATTTTATCTGAATAATAGGCTTCGTTTCTGAATGGAAACATAACCCTTTATCCAACTATGCATATTTCAGGAAAGTATAATGTGAGCACCACATTTTATTTCTGGCTACTAATGCCAATATTTGGATGTTTGTGGAATGTATGCATTCAGGTTAGGGTAAAGGTACCCTGACAAAATTCTTACTCAGAATATTGTAATCTAAAAAGTTTTGTGATATGCAATGGAAATCCAAGTCCTTATCATAGTTACCTAATTTAGCTTCCAGGTAAAATAAAATTTCTATAATTTTCTAAACACTTAAAAGCCTACATTATCTCCATGAATTATAGTATTTATCTGTTCTTCTCTGGAGACTGTATGGTAAATATAAAGATTGTTGGGCTGGGTAGTACTCAGTTAGACATCTAGGACCATGTTTGGCTTTAGGATACACAGAAGACATTTATAATGGAAGCAAAGCATAGTCTTTAAATAACCCATAGTGGAAGTTTATATATTTATTTCCATATAATTATTATTATTTGTGCCTGTGGGGACTGATACCTGCAAGGTATCATAATCTCAAGTGAGCTTCATTTCCAGAAAGAAATATTCACTTTGGATTCATGCTTTAATTCCCCAGTCAAAAATAATGCAAGAGTGTTCTCTGTTATTATCAAACCAGGTTAAGAGCCATAATTTTCAAGACAGTCCAATTTATGAAATTAGTAATGAGCAATGTCATGAACTCATCTCTACTATTTGCTAATCTTGTGGTCTTAGTTTCGATCTCATTTTGGTTAGCCAGAAAATGAAAGTACTAGTTTGATTTAGTAGGCATTTCTTATTGCCTGCTCATATTCCTGCTTTCACTCAAATTCTGGACAACAGTTATGGCCTCTTGAAGTTTGAAATTGTCCTCCGACTTCTAGGAGAGCTGATAGAAGAGCTCATGGTATCCTTCCCCTGCACAGGGTGTTGGAAGCATGTATGGAGATAGAGGTGGCGTGACATGGAACACGTCTAAAATACAGAGCCATCTCACTGGGGCTGGGATGCCTTGGAAAGATGCCAATCTTTGCTTGCAGTGATATACTTTCATTGTAATTCTTCTGTAATTTGTTGCTACAAGATTATGAATACTATTCCATTTAGTACAGATGACTTCTAGGGTGTTTATTATTTTATGAATTTGTGAAAAATGATAAAATATGCTTGCCTGAAACTGCAACAAAATGAAGAATTTGGGCTTAAAGGCCTATAGTATCAAGCACATTTTTTTTTTTTTGTTTTTGTTTTTGTTTTTGTTTTGTTTTTCTCCGGTACCGGGAACCGAAGGCACATTATTAACTATACAGTTTAAAATATTCAGAAAGAGCTGTCATATGTACCGTAGATGTCATAGTGATATGCCTATTTAGTACATTTGCTTGCTTTACACTTTATGTCTTGAAATTATTTTACAATCTTATGTACATGTTTTTTCTCTAGCAAACACTTATTTCAATTAGCACAAACTTAAAACGAATAGCATTCAAGGAATTTAGTATGGACTATGGGATTCAGTCAAGCTTGAATAATTCATGACATGTGAATGTCATAATGACTATTAATTTGTAGTAATGGATTTGGTTTTGATCTCATGAAAGATGAATATGAGGTGGAGTGGAGAAAGCTGGTAGCCTCGTGGTGAAGCTGTCACTTCCCTGATCTGTTTCCGTCGATATTTCAAGCTTGCCAGGGTTTTAGGCCTGGTCATATTTCTTTCAAAACACAATCAAAAAATAAAACCTAACTGCCAGACGCGGTGGCATATACCTGTAATCCCAGCACTTGGGAGGCTGAGGCAGAAGGATCACTGTGAGCCCAAGCCCAAGCCTCGGCTACAAAGTGAGTTCTAGGCAGCCTGAACTGCATAGTAAAACCTGTCTCAAAAAGATTAAAAAAGAAGAAATTTAACTCAAGTTGTTATTAAAATATGCTTTGAAGCTGTTTAATTTTATGTTTAGAAGTATTGCACGTTGGTCTACTGATTATTTTCTATTAAAATATACACTTAACTTTTGCAATGAGATATTCATTGTTAGTTGTGGGATTGTAATATTCTTGAAAAAAGTGAAAAACACTAGTGTTTAAGTATATTAATATATTTGGTATTTATTGCTCCATGGACATTTCCTTATTTTAGGTTTGTGGACTATATTTCTCAATATTTGCCTTTAAAGAATATATTCATATGAATTCAGAATATATATATATGTATACATACATCAGAAATGAAAATATTTTAAGAAGATACTTTGTTTTGCTCAAATGCTATTTTACTTTGGTGAAAATGCAACTTGTTTTTTCATCACTAGTGTGTAACAATTTAAAAATAATTAACGTTAATTCCATCCTAGTGCCTCTGCTTTCTTTTTTTACTTTCACTTCTTGAATAATTATTAATGCTGTTACTATTTTCTCTGTATAAAGATTTTTTTTTTATTTTTGTTTTTTCTTCTGGTACCAGGAATCTAACTCACAACCTTGCACTTGCCAGGCAGGAGCTGTGCTGCTGACCTAAATCCCCAGCTCCTCTGTATAAAGATCATAACACCAAGGTTCAAATAGGATAGTTATTTTACACCAAAACTGTCCACCTCAATATTATTTTCTTATTTGTTATTGTAATTATATGGAGTTTAAAAAATCAAGCTGTTTCAATTAGATTTAAATTCCAAATAAGTCCTTTTTCTACCGTTTTCCAGTGTTTCTTCTATTGTACATTTAAGGCCTAGGTTTTAACAATTTATTTTGCAATATTTAAAATAAATAAAATATTTATTTTATTTTTAACTGAGGTTTTAACAATTTATTTTGCAATATTTTCATTTCATTGATAAGGAACTTGACAGGAATGATTGACTACTTTTTCCAAGCTCATAGGGTTTGTACATAGATTCAATGCTATTTTTAAACACACTAAGTTGTGCCTTAAATTATCCATAAGTGCTTCTTTCAGCCATGCAGGCAAAACAAGGGACTGTCGGAGTCACTCCTATCTCCCTGACAAAACTGTCAGGGTTAAGGTTAGCCTGCTATGACGTGGGCACCAAAAGGGGTGAATAGTTGCCAAGAAAATTGTTGAGAAAAAACCCACTTTTCTTGCTTTTTAAGTCAAGGACATTAGTCCAACTCTTCCACCAACAAAGACTGGAGCTAGGAAGGGAACCACACTCAGTATAAACTGTCCCTATTTTGCTCAAAATAATAAACAAATTAATGAGGGTAGAATAGTTAGGCTTGGCCCTTGTTGAGAATAAGGCACAGAATTTCCTATGAAAAAGTTAAATATTTCATGAAGAGGGAATTGAGCAGAGTCTGAGAGTTATAGGTTGATAAATTCTCAAACAGCAGTATTTTCTGAGTGTGTCTCACAATCCCCTTGTGTTCAGAAAAGGAACACCCAGAGCTGACTGCCAGTGTACCAGGCGTCCGCGTCCGGTGACTCACACACTGAGCTAATGGGATTGACAAGACTAGAAGTAATTGGACTGCTATAAATTACCAGACAAACTTATGATTTGTCATTGCAGAAGGAAAGGCTGTGAGAATCATGCCAGGCACACATCATAGATCAGTGTCAATATTCATCATTATACCTGTGAATAAACCTCTTCCACTTTTCTGTATGTCCAACAAATTGTGTATCTAGATAGAAGATTTATCCGCCATTAGGTAATGATGGCTGTTAGAAGAGTAATTTTTCCTTGTATTTTTTTTCCAGTGATTGTACCGTTTCAGTAATGATCAAAAATGCTGGACGAATTTGACATGTGCGATATTGCTTTATTCAAATATCATATTTTAGATTAGTAGAGAAAATGAATAGAACAATATTATAAAATGAAAAAGCAAATGATACTTATTCCTATCTTTGTCTTTTTGTCATCTGTAAGGGATTTATGCCCTACTAGCTTCAGATATTTTTCTTTCTGTATCTGGAGCCATCTGCTGCCCCTTTTTCATCTCAAATTACTGCTTCATTTTACATTTTGAAAGACAGTACACTCCTGTCAGCCTTATTCCATCATCCATACGGTAGGGCAATTATCTTGTAGATAAGTTCCTATCATTTTGGAGCCCAAGAAATATTTTCTATCTCCCTAGAGTTACATTGTTCAGCCCACATCTATTGTTCAATTAACTTACATCCTTCAACTAATTATTATGTCTGGATAGAAGTGATACATGTCATTTTACTGTTGTATAGAGCTCAAATAATGTCCATATCAAATAATTAGGTAGGTGACAGTCGTCATCTTTTACTAGTTGTTCAATTTAAAACTCCCTAAATAATTTTAGATTAAGTATATATTTTCTAAATACCACCCATGGGAATTGATTATTGTGTATACACTACACTACATAGGGGCATATATAATATGAACATGGGGGATGGAGAATGAAGTTAGATCATGTGTTTAATTGTTAAAATCTTTAAAAAATTAATCAGGTAACCCTTGTTTTCTTTTTTCTTTATCTCTTTCTTTCCTTCTCTTCCTCTTCCTTTTCCTCTTCCTTTTCCTGTCCCTCTTTTCTTTCCTCTTCCTCTTCTTCCTCTTCTTCCTCTTCTTCTTCTTCTTCTTCTTCTTCTTCTTCTTCTTCTTCTTCTTCTTCTTCTTCTTCTTCTTCTTCTTCTTCTTCTTCTTCTTCTTCT
>NW_004955512.1:5570466-5575978 GCF_000276665.1 Chinchilla lanigera | reverse complement strand
CTTCTCCTTCTTCCCTTATAAACATGAACACTCATGTTCATTCCTTCAAGATAATTGGCATTTTTGGAGCAGGAAGTTGACTAATATCTCACCACATACCTGAGGCTGGCCTTGAACTAGCTACCTATGGAGCCAGGTTTTGTTCAACTCTCAGTTACTCCTGCCTCAGCTTCTTCAGTGCTGGTATTACAAGTTTGTCTGACACCACATCCAGATATAAATTCTCATGGCACTGCATCCAAGAGTGAGAGAAAATAGTGCCATTCTATTCCTATGGGATATACTGATTGTTTCTTTAGGTCTCAAATATAGACTTATGTCAGGAGAAATTCATGTTAATGACTAATGTGTGGTTTGTAGAACTTTTCCAACACAATTTAGGAAAACAACTTTTTCTTCTCAGCTTGAGCATGAAAGTGTTCCTTATTAGAGGATTGAGGGAGTCTATGGAGCATCATCCAGTCTTGAAATTTTGAAGTCCCTGGATTTCTACATCTTACCTTCCTCCCTCCTTCTCACACCTCTCTCTAGTAAAGTATTAGGTTCACTGAGCCTTCAACATTTCTTTTGCTGTCATATTAGGGCAGACAGTTGTGTTTTCTTCCTAGACATTCACGATAACATGGCATAGCTTAAGGGAGGCAGCATGAACTCTAGCTATGGTACTGCATTTTTGATATGTTGGAGAGTGACAACTTGAAGGACGCCCCTCCCCCCAAGCAGCAGGAACTCCGTGCCAATGCTAAAGTTTGTCAGCTTCAGTCTTTCTGTCTGAGCTCATGCTGGTATTGTACTCTATCATGTATAATCCCAGCTCCTCACTTCAGCAGGTTTCCTGTCATTCCCAGACACTGTTTGCTATTACTCTTAATGCTCCACTCTCCCTTGTTTAGGGCTGTGTTCATGGCATTCTCCCTATTTAGACTGTTTCATACATGACCATTTATGTTTACTTCTGCAAAAGCCAGCTAATGTAACTTCCCCTAGAAAAACTTTCTGATGATTCAAGCAGGAAAATAATTTTTTCTCTGAACTCTTGCACCTTTTTACTACTTATGCTTTTAACATTTGGTGATGAATTCTAAGTACCTTGAGTTCATGGACTGTGACACATATATTTTTAGTCCTTAAAAGTCTAGTAGATTGTTTAACACATAGCGTGCATTTAGTAGATATTGGTAAATGTGTAAATTAACATTTGTATGGTTTAGCAACAACCAGACATATCTCAGTGTTTCTCTAAATGTGAGTTCTAATTGTTAGTCCAGTGTTCAACATTTTTTATATAGTAATCCTCTTAAAGAACATTTTTGGACACTTTTTTCTAATTGAACTTCTATGAAATGATAGTATCATGGACACACTGTATTTATTTCAAAGTGTATATACAGTATATATGCATTTCATATACAGTGGAATAAGATTCTTTTCCCTGATGAAATTCAACCTTTGCCCTTTTTAGAAGAAGAAATACTGCTCCCTATAAGAATGCATAATTTAGTATTTTCATTGAAAGGTATTACCACTGGAAAGTAGAAACTCAACTGTGTTGAGCTGCTGTAGAGGAATGGTGAAATTGAAATAGTGTCAGGAAGAAGAGAGAGATGAATTGATTGTTACTGAGTATCTATCAATTTGCCAAACACCAGACTATGCATATTGCACATATTTTCATTAAGTCACCTAAAAATTCTACAAAGTGAATACCACTGTCCTGCTCAGCTTGCCACAAGTTATGCCTTTTTCCTATAATTTGTGCCTGTTTGAATATTTGCTACTTGCTATTTTCCTTCTCTGCGCCAGTGTGCCACAAGGCCAGTGTGGCAGCAGCATGGGTCTCTGAAGCCAGAGGCATTGTCTGTTGGTCTGAATTGTGTTTATAAAATTCAACTTATGTTTTGTGGTTAAAACTAAGTTCTATTTCTTTAACAAAAAATGAAGCACTGCTCTTCCATTATATTTCATCCCCTTCCCCAATTTTATAAATGGCCTTCTGTCTCTGGTCGCATGTAATGTCATTGCAAAATACAAGTAGATTCTAACTTCTTACTCAGGAGTCAACTTAATTACCCAAAAAAGAGAATCCACATTTTCTGTATGATATTTTTAAAACTTTATTTCGATCTTATGACAACTACTCTACCATATCTTTGCATTTTGATTACAAAAAATCATTTGACATATATAATCATTTGATTAATAAGACTTAGTAGTTATTCCAAAGTAAAATATATCCCTAGGTTCACTGTGTTGCTGAATTGTTTTTTTATCACAAGAAAATCACCCAGCTAATGACAGTGTTTTGCATAGCACGTATGATAACAAACAGTCATTTGGTATTTTTTACTACACACTAGTATTTATGAAAATACCATTGACAAAATTAACTGATGTTCTCAGTGGAAATATTCAGTTATATTTATGTATGTATATTAAGTATATCTTATACATCATAGCTTATTTTGGTGTATGTATGAACAGGTACAGATTCGTAAAGTTTATAATTGCTAAATCTAGCTAGCTATTGTGAGAAATAATTTTTGTTCTGTCTGGAACGATCATACAGAATGAAAAAATGTCTCAGTAAATCCTACATTTTTAATGTTAAGTCCATAATTAATAATTTGAGATATATTTTCAAGCTAGCATACCAACTCAGTCTGTACAGATTTTTGATGACCTGAGCTTAATAATGCAAAGAACAGGAATTCATGGGTTGAATGAATTGGTGGTTTATGAGATAAATGAACAGAAATGGGCTTTTTGATTAAATTTTATGATCCCCCTTGACTTTTCCATCTGCTGAAAACCCCCACCTCCTCACACCTTATAAACAATTCACCCTTCTCTCCTCTGAGTGCTGGATAGAGGATTTAACTTTTTTTCCTGGTACATACACCCCTTTGCTTACTCCATAGCTGTTCTGTACTTGTTTAATCTCTCCTACTAGATTATAAACCATGCACAAACAAAACCTGCAGCCATTTCAATTTTTCTGCTTCTATTTTCTTTTTTTTTTTTTTTTTTTTTTGGTTTTTCTCTGGTACCGGGAACCGAACTCACGACCTTGCGCTTGCCAGACTATTTTCATTTATGTGGCCAAAGATGTGATGAATTAATGGATGGATGCAGGCTTAATGAGGCGAAGTCCTTCATTTGTTGGATTTCTGTTGCTTTCAGAGTAGCAAATGACACTTTTCACTTTCCTTACTCTTCTCTAGCTAGTGAGGCTGAGAGAAGGAAAAGATGCCATTTCAACATGACGTTCTGCCAAGCCTGCCAAAAAGGACACTGATTAACTCTAATCACAGTGGAAGCTTTAACAATATTGACTGCTCTTTATTAAGATTATAATCAACAATTTAGACCACACAAATCACTCCATAACTATCACATGGCTGTAAATTCTAATCAGTATCCACCTGTATTAGATTTAACCTTATCAATCTCTTGAATCATCATCTGCTCAAGAAAAGAATATTTATTTTCTTCCTAATTCAGACATTTAGGTTCGCTTTTATTTATTTTTTATTTTATTTTATTTTTTTTGGTTTTTCTCCGGTACCGGGAACCGAACTCACGACCTTGCGCTTGCGAGGCAGGCGCTTTTGCCGCTGAGCTAAATCCCCAGCCCCTAGGTTCGCTTTTAATACTCCCTCAGGGGCACAAGGTTGAGAACTGAAAATTCATATGCAAATTTTCACTTTAATCTTACATTTACTCATGTTTTTAAAGGCATATAGTGTATATTATTTTCTACAAAGTGTATCTGAATAGGTAGGAGAGAATTTTCACAGTACTATATGCAGTATACACATGTCATAGTTACATAGATGTCCCAGGGTCAAATTGAGCACTTTAAAGTTGTGAAGAAACAGAACAAAACTTTTCACAATGCATTTCAATCTATTTAGAGTCACACTTTCAGTAATGATTTTAAATAAAATTAACTACAATGGGTAGAGTGATACTGAGCAAAATTAATAAGCAAAGTAACAATTAAATATTTTTCTCATTGAGTAGGATGGATCAAAAATCAATTTTAACTTTTTGTTACATTTTATTACAGAATTATAAATTTTTAAAATTTTAGGTAATATATCATTAGAAAAAAAATCTATGTTTTTTGCATATTCATGAATATATTTAAGGATTTTCTTAAAAGATTGTTATTTCGTATACCGGTAATATATGCTTACTTATAGGACATTTCTTTAAGGCATAGAGAATACCCATGTTGACCTTCTCATTGGAACAACATATGTAGGGCTAACATCTATCTGCCTGAATGAGGAGTCATATCTACCATTATAAAGTCAGAGTATAGATGCCATCCCTAAGGGGATTAACAGGATTATGGAAAATGGAAAGCTTAGAGATAAGGAATTTAAGGAGACAGTCTACATTAATGTAACAAAATAACTGAGAAAATTAACTTATAAGAAGAAAGGATTTATTTGGGGTCACAGTTTTAGAGGTTTCAGTCCATGATAAGTTGATCCTGTTGCTTTTTGGCCTGTGATGAGGCAGAACACCGTTGGTGACAGCGAGTGGTGGAAGAAGCTACTCATCTCCCAGTAGTCAGAAGCAAAGAGACAGCTTTTTCCGATGAGGCTTTACTTCCTAAAGGCTCAACCTCCCCCCAGCAGTGCCATGGGGTGAAGACAAAACTTTCAACAGATGGGCTTTTGGGGCACATTCAAAATCCAAGCTATAGCAGAGCCCTTATGGAAAGTTGAAGAAGAATTCCTGGACGAATTTTAAAAACATAATAAATGCACACACACTCTCTCACACACACACATTCAGATAGATTATACTAATAGATGAGTTAAGAAACTTGAGCATATTTGTGAATTTAGTATGTAATGGAGGTGATAACAAAAATCAGTAGGAAAAATAAATCTCTAAATGAATATTTTTGAAACAAATGACTCTATGAAAATTAAAGCAAACAAATAAAACCAAAATTGACCAAGAAGTGAGGGGGGATTTTACACTCCCTTTTTCTCTTTACTTGAAACAATGCCAGATTAAATATAGATTAACTACAACAATGAAATCAGAAAACCATAAGAAAAGAACATAAACATCTTTCAATCCTAAATCCAGAGTAACAATATAATGGCATAAAATTCAGATGATAGAATTAAAATAAAAGCACATGTCTACATATTAATTCAAGTCTCAATTATATAAAAAGGGAAGACAAAATGCAAAACCAGAAACAACAAAAATAAATTTGAAAAGATGCTAAGGAAAAAGTTTATAAGACTAGCATTTCCTGCATCGAGAGCTTTAGACATCAATAGAGATTGCCCAGAATTTGATAAAAGTATCAATAGGAAATTCAAAAATGAAAAATGACACATAATTATACAATAATATGTAGAAGCTCATATGAAATCAGTTAAATAAAATATTTACTGCCACCAATTTCTTTCAAAAGAAAATAAAAGGGCTGGGGATACAGCTCGGTGGCACAAGCACCTGCCTGGCAAGTGTAAGGTCC
>NW_004955512.1:5559193-5570366 GCF_000276665.1 Chinchilla lanigera | reverse complement strand
GCAGAGAGGCAAATTTGACATTTGAATGGTGTGAGTTTCTTTATTTTCTGTAAGTTTTGAGATTAGGCCATTTGACAGAGTGGGATTTTGGTAAATACTGAAAGCAATTACATTTCTCACTAGTAGGACAACTACCAAATGTACATGATGAAAAATATATTAAGTTATGTATATTCTTATAATTTCTCAGTTTTAGCTTTTCAGTACAAAAGGATAACAATGTTGTAGAATTATTGAAAACATTCTGTTTAATGAAATATGCCAGATACTGGAAGACAAATAGTATATGACTCGGCTTATATGAGATAACCAGGATATGCAGACTCATAGAAATACAAAGTAGAGTAGAGGTCACCAAAAGACCGTGGAAGGAATGGAATTATTGTTTAATGGTACAGGGCTTTTGTTGAAAATGATGAAAAATATTTGAATAGAGAAGATTGTGATCACAGCATTTTGTGAATATATCTAATAGTACTAATGAACAATTAATACTGTTGATTGCTCAAAATGGTAAACATTATGCATATTTTATCATAATAAGAAAAGGTTGTGGGCTGGGGATATAGCTCAGCGGTACAAGTGCCTGCCTGGCAAGCACAAGGTCTGGAATTCGATTCCCGGAACCAAAGAAAAAAAAAAAAGAAAGGATTAAAATAAAATATGCAAAAGTCATATTCTGCTCGTCCATCAGTTTAGAAAACTAAGGAGAAGGAGGAAAAAGAGGAGCAGAAAGCAGAAGGGAAGAGGCATGGCAAAAGGGTAACCCCTGTGCTCATCCACTCAGCCTCGGTAAAAATTTACATGTATGGGGCTGGGGATTTAGGTCAGTGGCACAGTGCCTGCCTGGCAAGCACAAGGTCGTGAGTTCAATTCCAGGTACCGGAAAAAAAAAAATTACGTGTAATTTAGGGAAAGTGTTCAGCATATCTGCAAAATCTAAAGTATATAATTCTTGACAAAATATTCATGTTGGGTCTGAATATACACATATGTGTATATGGGTCTGTACTATAGCAACAGTTACACAGGAATACAAATGCACATGTAAATACTCATACAGATGCAGCTAGCTGGATAGATATATAGATATATACTCATAACAAATCTTACAATACTGAAAACCTGGAAATAGTGTAAACATAAAATAGAAGCTTATTGAATACACCCTAGAATAATCTTTTAGTAGAATACTAAAAGAATTGAATCATTTTAAACTTATAACTTATTGTATATTCAAAATTTTAGAGATAACCACCAAAAATAGAAAAAGAATTGTAACTTCTTTCTAGTAGAAAGACAAACTAAGAAAATTTTCAAAACTCACTCCACAAAAAGCAGGAAAAAGAATATGTTTATCAGTTAAAAACACAAAATTGCCTTGTAAAAACACATCCAATATCAACCTCTAAAATTATTTAACAATTAAAACAAAATGGGCATATACTAATAATTTTTGGTTTTAAATATGTCTTATTTTAAGACTAATCAAGACTTAAGACAAGAGTAACTGGGGCTGGGGATTTACCTCAGTGGCAAAAGCGCCTGCCTGGCAAGCGCAAGGTCCTAAGTTCGGTTCCCGGTACTGGAGGAAAAAACCAAAAAAAATAAAAAATAAAAAATAAACAACAACAACAAGACAAGAGTAACTGCTTTGCAATACAAAGAAATAGAACTACATGGATAAAAAATAACTGCAATTATCATCAAACCACATGTCATTAGGCCTATCTCATCACTTTTCAGAAGATTTTTCTTCCTCATCTGCACACTAGGAATAATATAGGCCTCATAGGTTTTGGGAAAAATTATTTACAGAGAATTAACTGGCTGGTACTGTACCTCATCCATATAGACCAAAAATACATTTTTAACATTATAACTAAAACTAGTAGTAGTATATGAATGCAAGCCAAATTAATGACTTGACAAATAGAACTTGCCACTTAATAGATTGTACCCTCAGTTATTTTTTAGGTATAATGTACATTTTTAAATACCGTCTTCATATTTATAATAAGGAGAAAGGCTAGTACTACGTGGGAAAATATGAGCTGTATTTTCTTTTGCAATTAGAAAGAAAAGATTCTTTCCTGTTGGTGTCATTTCTTGAAAATAATTAAGGTGATAAAACACCCATTTAGATGTACTAGTAATAAGTTGAGAGAATTAGATATATAGTTGATCTGGGGTTAGGGGGTTTTATCTCATTCTGTGTATATTATAGTACCTAGCATATTTCTGATACCAATGAATATTAATAATGAGAGTGGTGATAATTTCAATTTAGTTTTCTATGTAGAATACAGATGTAGCAGAAATTTTTGCTGAACTTTTTCTCCTAATGCAAATTTTAAGTATTACTCCCAATTTATTCCTGCTATTGACTAAATCTATGTTCTCCAGCAAATTATTTAATATCTTTGTATCTATGATTCCATCTATAAAATGGGGATAATAATATACACCTATTTAATTATTCAGTTCTCCAGAATGCTGAGATGTTAGATTCTGGTTAATTATATGAAAGGTATTTTAAGTTGAGTCTATTAGGTATTAAATATATGTATGATTTTGTGCAACATGAATACAGTTATACATGGAACTTCACTGAACACAGGTGATAAAAATATAATGAATTCAAGGTATCTATAGAGGAGTGGGACGGCAGCAAAAGAGGTATAAGCTCATTAACATAATAGAGGAAATATTCAGAACTGTTTGTTATATTTAAATATGAAAAACTCCCTCAAAATTATTATCCTCTCCTTGATATTTATTTTTAGAATAACTGAAATAAAAATGCTTCATTTTAAAAAGTAGACATTATATGTTCATTGATATTCATAATTTAAATGTATTAGAATGTTTGTTGCAATTATTGCCCTTGCTTACAAAACAAGGCAGAAG
Source organism: Chinchilla lanigera (assembly GCF_000276665.1). Lineage (NCBI taxonomy): Eukaryota > Metazoa > Chordata > Mammalia > Rodentia > Chinchillidae > Chinchilla > Chinchilla lanigera. The sequence continues at coordinate 5,567,456 of NW_004955512.1, read as the reverse complement.
AGTCACACAGCATATTTCTTAAACTCACCCAAAGAGAACGTTTAGAGCATTGTGTGCTTTCTGGCTTTATATGTTTTGGCTTTGTGTTTCTAGTAAAGTGGATTTTGTCTTGTGAGCCAGAGCAGTAAGAAAACAGAAATTGGAACAGTAGGACAGAAGGAACCCGGGTTCTTGATGTGGTCGTCAAACCATACTAACGTGTGTGGGACCAGTCATGGTAGGTGTAAGGGCCCTGTGCAAAATAAAATATGGGGCCTCCTTGCTAAAAGCACCGAAACCAAAATTGTCACATATCAAAATGTGACTTCATTTGTTTATAGCTAGACTTATTTCAATCGCTTTTATTTACCACTTAATGTCATTCCAAGAAAACCATTTTAAATTGTTAGTGTGAATTTTATTATTTATCTTTGTGTTCTTCACAACACCTGTTTTAAATAAAAAATACAAGAGAATTTAACTCTCATGAAAGGCTATAGTTATTGTGCTGTCAGTATTATAAATATCTACTCAAGTCACATGCCAAAATTTCTTTTTTTTTTTTTTTTTTTTTTTTTCTTTCTCCGGTACCGGGAACCGAACTCACGACCTTGTGCTTGCCAGGCAGGCGCTTTGCCGCTGAGCTAAATCCCCAGCCCCCTCACATGCCAAAATTTCATACACACAAACACACCTCTTGGACATTATTCAGTTGACTCTACAAAAATCCAATCCAAGGCATTTGCATTCCATTTTTATTTATTCTAAACCTCAAAGTAAATGTGAAATCAGTTTCTCTAAATTTTTGTGATGGAGAAAAAGCATAATAATTTCTTTATGCTACTTTCTCATCAATCTGATGAAATTACCTTATATAGAACAAGATTCAAAAAGAGTTCCTGATGACATTAAGTGTAGTAACAAAAATGGTGGCAATGAGGCCATTTGTGTCTTAAGTATTACACTAGATAACACTGATGTTTTTCTAAGTTAGGATGCTGACTGCAAGACAGTGCGTCAGATACACCGGCAGGCATAGTGAGAGGGAAGCACAATAAGAAAAGTCAAAAAGTGTTATTCACCCCAAGATAAAAATAGTGCATTTAAAATGAGAGAATGAAGTGATTGGTAGTAGGTGAAAGAGCAGAAATGCTCAAAACAGAGAAGAGAGTTAATCTAAAAGGTATGGGTCAATTTCTCACACTCTCTAGGAAATGCTAACAAATTACACGTTTCTGTAGAGTTTTTCCCAGAGCAGAAAACAAGTATTATATTGTCCCCCAGTGCCGACAGTGCCTTGCATCCTATTGGCCCTCTTTCCATGTTTGCTTTATTCTTTCCATAGGAAAAGGCAAGACAAGATCAGGTAAAAGTGAAGTGAATTGAGAACATACTGACGCCCTCAAATAGCTGTCAAGGATTTAGAGGCCATGTCTTAAATGGTTTGGACATCTGGTGAAGTAACACAAAAATAGAAACCCCAGTAGGATTTTTTTAAACTGAAGTAGAAAGCAAGAGATGTAGAAGCAGCTCTTGAAATCCCTGTAGAAACATAATAAAGAAAAGACTTTAAATAGAAACCTTGAACAGAAAACTTCACACACTAGAGGAGTTTAAAAAAGGTGGAAGGAGTTGGTGTCTCTGATTATACGATGAAAGTCTTTATGCTATAAAGATATAGGAATTAAAAGATTCATGGGAATAAGTATCCACTTGCAAATATATTCAGTAAAACCCTGTCCACTTAGAAACTGTTTCCTGCATCTTTGCCAGTACTTTTACACATGTCTATGGGTAGCATTATGGGCTTAAGTAACTCTGCAACTCTATTCTTGAGGCAGTTCAGAAATTAAGATTTTCAGTGAAAAATGCCATCAGAAAATATAAGTAATATACATTAAAAGTAGTATCTACTGTATTATATAGATATCAGTTAACTCACAAAAGTCACAATGATATCTGAGCAAACTCTTCAAAGCAATGGCTTTGTCAGGGAACATAAAAATAAAGTTGAGTTCTATTAAGTTTTAGTTCTATCCTCCTCTTTGCAGCACATTAATTTGGTAGTTCTTCAATGTTTTAAAACATATAGATGTATTTTAAGGTAGCAAGGTTATATTAGAATTTCATTAATCACAAATCATCATGTTTGTAACTCATGGAGGAGAATGAGTAAAGACACTGGTTGTTTCTTTATCTTTGTATAAAAAAATATAAAATTCAAGGAAGAAATAAAACAAAAATTTAAATTGTCAGAAAATTTGAGGAATGCAGAAAAAGTCACTAATTTGGCCAGAACATGCCTACCATTTGGCTTTCACTTTAGAAATTGTTTTATTTGTACTCATCCCATTCACGTTATCTTTGTCTTCCCAGTACCTCCCTACATGCAGTGAGAACAAATCCAGGACACCTTGTGAGAAAGGCTGAACAGAGATCAGCGGACTGAAGAGAGGAAATTCTGCTGTTTTCTCCTATGATGGCACCTTCATGTGTGAGTGACTTCATGGTCTGTTTGCATAGGCGTCTTGACAGTTGTACCTTCTAATATACAATATATTTTATGTGCTGCTTTGGATCTTAAATGTCCCCTAGAGGCCCATATGCTAAAAGCTTGATTTCTGCCCTGAGCACTACTGGCAGGTAGAACCTTTGGGAGAGGGGCACAGTGGGAGAAAGCTTGATCATTAGGTGTGTGTTCTTGAAAGAGATATTGGGACTTGAGCCCTTGGTCAATTCAGTTTATGGCTTCCTGCTTACCATGCAATTAAGTTTTGTCCTACCATATATTCCCTACCATGATGTTCTGTCTTGGTGATCAATGACAGAAGATAGGATATATGCTCCTTAGGCAGCTTGAGCAGCTAGAACAAATTATCATAAACTAACTGGTTCAAACAACAAGCATTTATTTCTCACAGTTCTAGAGGCTTGGAAGTCCACGTTCAGAGTGTCTACAGATCTGGTGTCTGCTACGGACACTCTGTGGGTTTGCACACGTTCGTTTGCTTCTTGTAGTTTCTCATGGCAGAGAATAGAGAATAATCTCTTCTCTCATGTTTTAACCCTGACACAAAGTCCAGACAAGGTATTAAAAAAGGAAAAAATACAACCCAATATTCCCAATGAGCACAGATGAGATAATATTCTCATCAAAATAAAAGTAAACCAGATTAGCATGGCACTGAAAGGATTATATGCTGTGATCAATAGGACTTTATCATTAGGATGCAAAGATAGTTCAGCAGATACAATCAGCAAAGGTGATACATTATATGAATAGAGTGAAGAATAAAAATCATACTATCACCATAGATACAGAAAAAGCATTTGGTAAAATTTAGTATTCTTTCATGATAGAATATACCAACAGGTTATGTACAGAAAGAAGATAGCACAAAAAGGTCACAGAAAACAAGACCACAGGTATCATAATACTCAGCAATGGAAACTTCAAATATTTCCTCTAAGAGAAGGGAGAAAACAAAGAGGCTCGTGCTTTCCTTTTTTGCTGGGTACAGTGCTAGAAGTTCAAGACAGAGAAATTACACGAGAGAAAGGAAAGAAAAGTTGGGCTCCATGCAGTAAAGCTGTCTGCATGTTGAAGATGATGTGACCTAGGAAAAACCATAAAGTCTACCTCAGAAAAACATCAGAAATGTTAAATGAATTCAATAACATTCCAGGGTACAAAATGAAAATACAAAAAATCAGTTGTATTTCTCTTCTTTCTAAAATCATACTTATTTTAAATTAATACCTAAAACCATTAAAAGGATGCACATTAGTGGGGCATTACCTGATGCTTCGATACACATCTACATTGTGTCATGTATAAATGGGTTAAATAAACTGACCTCCTCAAGCAGTTATCATTCTTTTATGTAGGAATGTTCCTTTATTGAATTTTTTGAAAAAAAAATGTGTTATTTTTTAAGCATTCAGTTCCTTTATATCTTTTGGTGTGAGAGATCATTGTCACTACTTATGACAATTACCCAGTAGTCTTTTGGCACCTTCTAAAGACGCTGACCTCATTCATGAACCACCTCAGTCTTCTCTCCTGAACTGGTACTTCCTGCAGGCTCCTCCTCCAAAGAGCATGGCAGGGGGAATTTTTTGTTTTGTTTTGTTTTGTTTTGTTTTTTGTTTTTCTTCCAGTACCGGGAATCAAACTCATGACCTTGTGCTTGCCAGGCAGGCACTGTGCCACTGAGCTAAATCCCCAGCACAGCAGGGGGAATTTGGGCTGGAACATACTTTTGGAGACACAAACGTTCAATCAGTAACAGAGTACAAACTATTTGCATGAAAAATATTCTTTTATGGTCTCGGATATTGAAGCTCATATCCAGTTAACATATTAGTTAATATTTAGTACTATAATATTTTTTCACGCCCAAGTATAAAGCAAAAAGCAACAAAGAAGGAAACCTTTTTCTCTTTATTATAAGGCAATGTCTTTAGGGGCTGGGGATTTAGCTCAGTGGCACAGCGCCTGCCTGGCACGCTCAAAGTCATGAGTTTGATTCCTGGTGCTGGAAGAAAAACAAAATAAACAAACAAAAAAACAAAGCAATGTCTGAATATTTTTAAAGTGATCATTTAATGTTTTAATCTCTACTTGGGAGGGAAAGGGCAAGTAGTTGCCGTTTTTTTCTAGAATGAATTGATTTAACACACATTCATTGAATATTTATTATGTGTGAAGATTTCTGCTGAGTACTATGCCAAGATAGGTTGTGAATCATGCTCATTCTCTGAAGGAGTTTACTATCAATTGGAAGAAAACAGGAACATAAATTCCAACATAAAATACAAAAGTTCATGAAAATGTATAATTCAGGACACAGTGAGTTCAGAAGACAAGAAAGCCCTTGGAATTTTAAATTTTGTGCCTTTAGCACTTCCCCATAAACAGAAGGGTGGCTTTTATTGTGCTGGGTGGGTTGGTGTGCATTCCTTGTGATGTCAAAGGTGAGGACCAAGACAAGGATTTAGGAATGGGAAGTGAATTGATTACAACATAATCATGTGCAGTGTTTCAATTTAATGCATCACATGCAAGAAATTGCCATTATATTATTATACCTTTTTTCTGTGAAAACTATTGCACTAGGAAATATTAGAAAACCACACAAGACCCCATGCCTCCCTCAATGGCATCTTTTTCTTGACTGACATACACTTTGGTTTGAATAAAGGTCCTAATGTTTTCTAAGGCTTTAACCTAATTAAAGCAAAATGCATTGCAGAAGGATAGAAGGAAAATTAAAGAGAGAAATATGGGTTTAGTCATACAGACGTGTGTAACAAATAATGTGAACTTAGCCTTAATGTTAGACTACAAGTGGAGAGTAAGCAGGGTCCACGCTTGAGAAACTGTAGGTGTTCTTAAGGTTTTATTTTTCCCCATCCAGTTTCTTGGTAGGAGTGCATAATATTTGCTTTCCACTGCCCTGTAATATTAAAGCTATATTATTAAAGCTCAGACTTTCTATCAAGAATTGGCAATGAGAAAATTAGAAACAGAGGTGGAAGTATAACGATCTCGTCAGAGATCACATTGCCGGCATTCCTTGGGTTTCAGTGTAATTACAAAGTACTTTGTGACAGCACAGAAAAGCAAAAAAAGCAACAACAGTGACAAAAATTTATTTCTCTTGGAGAAGAATGACTTCTAAACAAAAAATACAGTGATCAGTTTATCCTAGTATTTTCCCCCAGCTGATTTTTCAACACTATTGTATAAAAGCACTTCCATTTTTGAAATTACTACAACGTGAATAACAGACAAAGCAATTAAATTTTTAGTAATTATTTTGCAATCATTACATAATAATTATTTGTTAAGTTACATCATTCAACTAATTTTCATTATGTAAATTTATCAAATACATTGAAATAATGATCTGGTATTGTCCTTTTTCTAACAATTTTGACGTTTGCTGAATCAAAAGTATGTGAGGATTTATTTTGCCACTATTATACAAAATGTTTACTTTCTTCAACTCTTAGCTGAAAAAATAGAGGATAATTTCAAAGTTGTTTAGTCAGCCAGCCCTAACACTCAGACTAGGGTTCCTTCCTGACAACTAATAGAATGCATTGTATTGCTGGTGGCTTCTTGAAGAAGAGTTAAGGCTTGTAGATACTTCAAACTATTTATTTGTTCACTCTATTATTTCAATCCTTTGGGTCAGTGAGAAATTGAACATCATTGCTGGTTATCTTTTTAGTTTATGATATTTCTCTGCAGCTTACCAGTAAATCATACTCCCTTTTAGTAAGTTGTGATAAATAGCAAAATTGCCAGCAATTCTCACTAAAACAAAGACCAAAAAGACTTATGAGTAGAGTGGAAGGAATATATCCACAAGAATAAAGAAACTAGGTAGATCATAATGATTAGATAAGAACCAGCCCATTCTCTTAATGAACACACACATCAACTGGATATCCTCATCTTCTTTTTTGTTTTGTTTTGTACTTGTTTTGTACTTTGGCTCAATATGACTACTTCTTAAAAAGTTATGATTATATGTTTGTATTACCAATTCACATCCTCTTGTATACCTTAAATTCTGCCTAGATTATTTATATTTATTATAGTGTAAATGTTATGTACATGGTTTTCATACTATGCTATTTAGAGAACAATGACTAGAAAAAAGTTTTTCCGTATTCAGTAAACATATGTGTTTTTCATCAAGATCTGTTGAAACTAGGGATGTAAAACCGATGGAAGACCACATTCACACACATATAAATATATATGCATATATCTGTGTATACAGTGTATATTAAGTGCCTACAGTGCTACCTCAGTTCAAACACCTGATAATATAGTAAAAACATAGCAAGTCAGAAACTCAAAAACTATGAATACAAGTTAACTCTTAACAAAGTTAATTCTTTTCATGATTCTGCTCACAAATTGAATTGTATAAGAATGAACCAAATTTACCCCTAAGGTTAACATTGAACCTAACTATTGAATTTGATTTGGTTCTCTTCCAATTCGGTTTGTGACTAGAATCATGGAAAAAATTAAGTTTGTTAATCAAGATGCCAATTTATACAAATGTACTCATATATCACATGTATATATACAGCAGAAGTTACATATAACTCACAAAGTCTATATTATCTACTAATTATGTATTTTCTGCCAGCACTTACAAATACATACAAAACACACACAGTACCATGAGCATATGTGTCTGATTTTAACCTGATACTAAAAGAAGCTTTGTTTTAGCCTCCCAACTTTCCAACTTTCTCTGATTTGTAACTCTTCTTTGTCCAACTAGAAAAATCTTCATTTTCAGAATTTATAATTGATTCACTAAATTTTCAAATCTAGTAATCACATAGTTTCAGAATTGCTAGCCCATTCCTTTGTGCAGAACAATTTATGAACTAGATTACCACTTGTCTTCCATCTTTATTACACTAGCACATTTTCTACTGGTTTTTATTTTATTTTTAATTGTTATTTTCATTCTCTTGTTTCTGCTTTTAGTTCCTATGTGCTAAATTTTCATTTTTGTGCATTTCTCATATAATCCTGTACATTATTGTGATAACTGTAATTTTCTCCATTTTCTTACTGATTGAAATCCACTACTTTTTTAAAAATTCTCTTTTTCTCGCTCATGTTAGTTCATAGTTTTTGAGTTTCTGACTTGCTATGTTTTTACTATATTATCAGGTGTTTGAGCATATGTAATTCTGTTTGGAGTAGACACATTTTTCTGCTGCTTTAAGATTTTATTTGGGGGTAGGATTTCTCTATTCATCTATATAAAAATTAAGAGATGTGGGTGGGTTTTATTTTCCTCTTATTCATTTTTGTCATATTGGGGTATTTTAGTAGTTTCTATCTTAATTATTTCCTTTTTTGTCAATCCAGTTATTTTAAGGGGTTGGCTTGTTTTGGGGAAGGGTTTTTCTAGTGTTTTGGTTCTTTTTGCTTTGTCAAGACCCTAAAAATTTTCCCTTTCTTTTCTTTTTCATTTGCCACCCAATTGCTCAGGGAGACTTCTTTCTTCCTTTTTCTCTTTTAAAAGAGACTTCTTTTAAAAGGAGACTTCTTTCTCCTTTTTCCCCTTTTTCTTCTTTTAAAAGCTGTATATTTGAGTTACAGACTTCCCCTTTAAAATCACCCTGGTGCTGTAAGTCACAGTTAAATTGGTGATGTTGCTTAAGAGGTAATACAAAATTGCACGTGAAACACTTGAAAGAATCAACAACTGGGATCTCATCCTACTGAAAAGTTTCT
>NW_004955512.1:5501336-5558118 GCF_000276665.1 Chinchilla lanigera | reverse complement strand
TTGTAAAATGTTGTATGTCTGTTAATGTTTCCCTCCTTTTATCTTTAAAATAAAAAAAAAGAGATAATACAAGTGAAGATACTGCTTTTTGGATAAGAATGAATCATAGTTTCTGCTAATGTAGGGTGGGAAAATGATTCATTTTTGCATTTACATAGATCTGGAACACAATCAGACTTCAGTTATTAGCCCTGTGATTTGGAATATAAAAACTAACATTGTGTAGTCTTATTTTGTTTACTCATACAATGATATTAATAATGATTACCTAAAAATGTGATCATGATATGTAAGTAACACATGTAACACCAGTACTTTCTTGGGTCTTTCTTTGTATTTAGTAAGTGACAACTTTTACTATTAAAAATATATTAGCAGTTAATGTATTGCAATATTTTGTATATAGTAATCATATTTTTATAAACACATAGTATTTATTTATGCATCTGTCACCTAAATTGGCCTTTTTAGTATATTTGTGATAATGGCTGTTACTGTCAGATGTTATGGAGTACAGTCTGACACTGAACAGTTCCAAGCAAGAACACACAAGGAACTCAGGTTAAAGTCAGATTCGGGCCTGATCAGCTCTGAAAGTGAACATGCTATCCACAGATTTTCACACATGAAGCAGAAGTCCCACAAGATTCACAAGAATTTTCATTTATTATTTTATTTCTACCACAATATCCAGTGCTAATCCAAAGATGGAATGGGTGGAGCCACGTGTTCATATTTTACTGATGAAGCAAAGTATGAAGAGATGAGTGACTCACATGATTACAAGGACATGTTCATGAAAATATGAATTTCCAAAATATCTATTGTACTTTTCTGCATGTCATTTTTCAATAATCTTCAGTATGTTCAGATAATATAAACTTTCTTATCAGGTATGTTTCTAATACAAGTAGTGTACACATAAGTAAAACAGAATTAAAAGAGATCAGGCAGAAAGAACTAAAATAAAAAATTCACACATAATTGATAATCTCTATACCTGTCTCTAAGAGGTAAAAATACTCTTTTTCTTATCATTTTGTACACTACTAATTCATAAGCTGTACCATATGTATATATAGATACTATGTAATTACAATATGCAGCACAATATTCTATTCTCTATTTTTACCTTAGCTAATATATCTTCAAAATCTTTTATTAAGAGGACATATAGCACCTTATGTTTTCAAACCTCATAGTAGTTTCTGCATAAGTGTAGCATTTTACTTGGCCCCTAGTGTCTGGATAGGTTATTTCCACTTATTTTCTCCCCAAGTTCCATTTATTGACTCCTACTGAGTTAAATAAATTAAATAGATGAGCACTTCCTAATGAAATTTAGGTTTATTTCTATAATTTTAAGGTGTGTATGTAAGATAAAAGTAGAAAGGCAAAGGTAGAAAAGTCTGAATTTTGTGGGTAATACAGACTTTTAACCGATGTAGGTTTGCAAATAAAACCTAAAATCAAATGTATTTTCATCTTTGGGTACTTGCAGAATAGAAAGAGCAGAAAATATTTCAGTGCATCGATGTCTTTGTTGTAACAGGCTTTACACTCCATCATTTGTTAGAAGCTGAATGATTTCTTGAGTTGCGAAGAGAAACCCAAAGCAAAGCTGTTGGCTGACACACCAGCATCTTTTCATACGATCTAACAAACAATCTGGAAAGGACAACGTGTGGAGATAGTGTCAAGGAAAGCTAAGGGCATGGTGAAGATCTTCCCAGAGTCGTTGCTCAGAAATGTTAATAGGTACAGATGTGAACTGTTTAGCTGGATGGATATGACTGAAAAAAAGTGGTGAATAGGTAAAACTGAACCGGGAGTAAAGTGGCAGTGCTTGTATCACAGGAAGAACAAAATAAACTGTTATTCAGTAAGGGGAGAGAGGTCTCCTCTAATGCATCCCAGAGCTCCTATTTTCACAGTTCCTTGGGAGGGAGGAGAGCATTAGCAGACTAAAACCTTGTCCCGATTATCTGCAATTTCACAATACCAGGCTGTTTATCAAGCTGCACTCTTTGGGATTTTAGCTTCCACATGAAGTTCACTTTGGCCTCTTTTAAAAAAAATGTTTTAGCTTTAATCTATCAGTTCTCAAAACCCAGTGGTCTTCCTGTCAAGGCTGAAGGTTCTAGAAATACACAGCCCCTATGACAGCCACCAAACACCTACCCAGAAAGAACATCAACACACTTCAAGTAGCACAATTTCCCTTCATAATATTTTCTTTCCTTATTTTGAAACTCTGTGACTTTGTTTATGAATATTAGACACATTTTCTTGCCAGATATAACTCAGGAATTTGGATCAGCACTCATTTCACTAAATGCATACTTTACTAAAGAGTATTATAAGCTACAGTGGTATGGATGTAATTAAATATCAAGTAAATGGAATACTGACAGGAATTTCAAAGTAAACCTATTTTGTATCTTAGACTTGTCATTTATTTTACACTATAAACTATTACAACTCAGGCTTTTTTTTTTTTTTTTTGCCAGATAATTATTGCTGGTTATTGAGTTGTCTTGGCAACTTTAAGCTGATTTATTTTATATGTTTGCAAACATTTGTTGCCTTAAATTACACCATTTTTAATCAAACTAGAAACTTGTTCTATTTTGATTTGTGTATTAATTAAAAGAGCCCTTCTATAAGTAACAGTTTAGAAATAATAACTAAGATCTTTCTCCTATATTGTGTTCACTTTATGAGAAATTTTGTTAGGACTGTACTACTTTTAAAATTATCAGGTCTGCCCCAACTTCTAGTTTAGAACTAGGCTGTTCCATTGTCTCTCAGTAGTTGAAATGAAGAGAAATAAATTAAATATATTAGAACAATTTAAAAATAAAAAAATCCAACCGATTCAGCTTAGACATACCTATTGACAAATAACTTTTATTCAAAGTTTTTTTTCTTTAAATTCAAGATTTAAAAATTCCATTAAATGAGGATTCATTGCTCTATGCATCTTGGACACACAATATATGTTTCATTTCTCCTGGTCCTGAGAATATCAAATGAAGGATTCTTTAATACATTCAAGATTGAAAATGCGGATAAATTGAAAATGCGGATAAATGAATCCATCTGTATATGCTTCCATATACTCCTGGTTTTGGCCAAACCAGGAGTATAAAAAAGGGTTGGTCCTAACGATAGGGAGGGAGGAAGGGAAAGTCATTAGGAAAATGGATTGGTCCAATCAGGCCACCCAGAAGCAACAGACTTGCTGTTATCAGATGATCATGTTCATCCCCTTGAAGGAGCCATGTGACAAAGGATTTTCCTCCAAAAGGCTCAGAATGAACAAAATCAGTCCTCTTCTGCCATGCTTCATAGCTTTCTGCCTCCCTCTGTGTCCTGGCCCCGTAGGTAATTTTTCACTCTCTTCCGGGGAGGCTTGCCTTTCAGCTGCACCTTTCATACCGGCTGACGATCATGCTCACTTCTGATCTATGCCCCTATTCCTCTGCTATTTTTACCAACTCCTGGTAAAGAGATGGCTACAGAAAACTCACTGAAAAATGCCTTTTCATTCCTGTTCCTTAGAACCTCTTACCCTGAAACATTGTTCTGGAAACTATCATGTACCGAAGCGAGGTTAGCAGTTAACATTTCTGTTCTACCCACTAGTTTTTAGCACTTGTCATGCGATCGAAAAATGATTTTTAAAATCACCTTTATTCTGTTAATATATAAACGTAAAGGCAGTCATGGGTTCCTTTTCTTTCTTTTGTCTTTTTAGAAAATTTGTTGGCCTTAAGATGGGCTACATTAATGTAATTGTTTCAATTTACAGTTTATCAAATCAGCAAAAGCAAGCTTTAAATCAGTGTCATTTTTAAGCCTTAAAATAAGTTGTTCTCTGAATTTGGGCAGTTTATTTCTGGCAGTTTACAGATGGACAGCCTCATGGCATTACTGAATGTATGCATTAGAACATAATTAGCTACATGTAAAGATAGGTTTAGCTCTTTCTAAATGGGTTAATCAGTTCTCACTGAATTCAGGAAAATATAAGGGAAACTCAGTACTACATGTCTCCTGATACAATGGCATAGACGTTAGGTAAGTTGTATATAAATAAATCTGCACCCCAATGGGAGCTAATTCTGCTGTGTTTTAGCCCTTCTATTAGGCTACCAAATCACATATATTTCCTGGTCATGTGCAAGCGTTTGATTTCTTTGTTTTGATTTCAGTTGGATTTTTACTTGAGATGAAAATCTTTACATTTGTAGCATTCAGTTGACATTCTGTGTGGTGCACTGCTTTGCCAAGCTGACTTGGAAAGGGTAGAGTTCATTTGTTCATTAGTAAGCAGATTTGTTAGAATATTTTCTATAAAGAGCAAGGAAACTGGGGTGCGTCACTGTCTGAACTTCTGAATCCTAGCTGCCTGTTCCAGTTCTTTTGTTCTTTTTGCTCTATATGGAGTCTAATGCTATGATCCATCAGTGCTGTGTTCTAGGATTCCTTGTTTTCCTTCCTTTCTGTAGGTGTTTCTCCCCAGTCCCATCCTATACCCCTCCTTGTCTTATACCCCACCTGTATGTCAATGGTTCCTTAACTCCTGTCTCAAGGACTGATTTCTTCCTTGCATCTCTCTTCATCTGGATGTATAATAGATTTCTTAAATTTAAAATGCCCCGAGCAGAAATCTTGATTATTTCTTACCTCAGATTTCCATGTGACTTCCTCACTTCCTGGTCTTGTCAACCTTAGCAGAAGACATCTCTGTCTACCCATATCTCCCACACAGATCTTAGGAGCCATTCTCTTTTGTACAATTAAATTTATTTTTAAATGGATTGAACACAGAAGTTGCAAATATTTATGAAGTACTGTTGTGTATGTGAGGCATTGTGAGGTTTCAGTATAGGTATACATCATGTAATGTTTAAATCAGCTTAAATGTATCTATCTCCCCAAACATTTATCATTGCTTTATGATGAAAACTTTCAAAATCATTTCTTCTGTTTTTTTTTTATTACATATAGTACATTACTGTCATCTACAGCACACCAGAACTACTTACTCCTATCTAGATGTAATTTAGTACTCACTGATCAAACCTTCCTGATCCCTTCTTTCTGACTGTCCCCAGTTTATGATAGCACTGTTCTCTTAATTTCCATGAAGCCCATATTTTTAGATTCCACGTATGAGTGAGATCATGCAGTAGTTGTTGTTTTGGTGCTTGGTTTATTTCATCCAATATAATGATCTCCAGGTCCGTTCATATTGTTACAAACAACAGGACTTCATCCTTTTGTGGCTGAGAGATTATATATGTTTCATGCTTTATCCACTCATCCATAGATGGACATTTACTCTATATCCACTTTGGAGGGGCTGGTGCAATAGATATGGGAGTGCAGATGTCCCTTCAAAATATTGATTTCATTTCTTGTGGGTGCATACTTGGTAGTGGGACTACTGAATCATATGGTAGTTCTATTTTCAGTTTTTGTGGAATTTCCATACTGTTCTCCATACTGTCTCTGTTAATTTACATTCCCACCAATAGTGTGTTTCCTTTTGTCTGCATCCTGACCAGCACTTGTTATCACTAATCTTTTTGATAGTAGCAGCTATCACTAGGAGACATTCTTGTTCACTTTAACACAGTCCAGTCGAGTAAAAATAAAGGGGATTCTACCTCAACTAAATATATTAAATCCTTTTAGCTTTCAGTCTTCACTGCCACTATTCAATCGTCAAAACAACAGCAACTTATGTGATGACAACAATTTACAGTATAACAACCACTGGTGAATTCCTACAGTCCTTTGTAGTGAAACTATGTATTGTCTCTAATGTTCTTTTAAATTATTATTTCCTTATTCCCTTTAATGATTTAATCAATCTTCTATTCCTACACCTGGTAATCTGAGCAACTTCACTGAAGATAACAATATGTAATACAACAACCACAGTTAATCCCTATCATTTGGTTTGAAAACCAGTATCATTTTTAATGTCCTTGCTTTGTTTTGTTTGTATTTTGCTATTGTTCTTTCTTTGTACTATTTTTTTTTTTAAAATAAAGAAAATAACTATTTCAAACAAACCCTCATGGCTTTCCTGCTTCACAGAAGTGACCTTCTGTGGGTCATTTTGTTGTCACCTATGCCTTCTAAAATTTTCTAAATGTAAGCAAAACCCTTACATGCCTATTATATTTTTTCCTTTAAAATATCATTATGGAAAATTTCAAAACTATTTAAAAGTAAAGGAAATGGCACCCTGAATCCTTATGTACTCATCTACCAGATTGAGTAAGCACACCTTCATGTGCTCTGCTGCCCAGACCCTTGTGAATGGCAGACATCGGATGACTTTATTTGTGTGACTATGTGAGTATAAAACAAAAGATAAAGACTTTTGTTGTTATTGTTTTTGAGACAGGGTCTCACCTTGTATTTCAATGTGGCCTTGATCTCACTGTGTAACCCGCACTTACGTAGAACTTGCACCAGTTCTCCTGCGTCAGCCTCCTGAGGATTGGGATTACACTCCTAAACCACCTGGGAATAACTTATTTTTCACTCTCCTATCATAGCTACTATGTATTCACTGCTCAGATTTCCATGACTGTCTTAAAATTATTTCATAAGTATGCTTAACACATGTATTGATTTCTCAAGTCTCTTTAATTTGTATTTCATCTTTCTTCTCTTTACTTTTGCCTTCCAACTTATCTGTTGAAGATACCTAACATTTGATCTGTACAGTATCATTTATCCTGAATTTTTCAATTACAAGATGTATTTTAACACATTTTGATTTAGGTTTTCTGAAACGAGAGTTACATTAGGGAATGGATGTGACATGTTCATACTGTAGCAAGAATACTTCATTGGCAACATTCACATTTCCTACTATGCCACATGAAAAGTCACATAATTAATTATCACACTGTATGGGGTTTTAAAGCAAATCCATGGGTTAATGTGATCTTAATCTGATGTATTTATAATAATATTACCCACCCAAAATTCAATTAGTAGTTTTAGCTCTTGTTGATATTTTCAGTCTGTATCCATTTTTATGTTGAAGGTTGTAAAATAGTGGTATTCTAACTTTACGTTCTTTTATCATTTATTTCCTGGAATACCTCTATAGAAAGAAAACTTTTGGGGACTGGGGATATAGCTCAATGGCATAAGTGCCTGCCTGGCTAGCGCAAGGTCCTGAGTTCAACTCCCAGTACCAAAAAAAAAAAGAAAGAAAAGAATAGAAAGTAAACTTTCCTTTATAGCTATGGATACTGAGGTGAATTTGCACTAGAAATACATGATAAGTGGAAAAACTTACACATTTTAGAAGAATGGATTGTTTTCCAAAGATTCTTCAATATATTTACTATGTTTTTACATTTTTGTACAATTATAAAATCATAGGATTTTCATGATGTATCTTATACATGTGTCTATTGCAGATATTATTTCTTTTTTTCAAATTATCCATTTTTGTGAAGTTGAATTAATTCACATTGGTTCTTGAGCTTTGCTTTGCTTTTTATGCTGAGATCTGTGCTCTTCTTATACTTTTGTCAATGGTTTGGAAACAGCCACTTTTCTCACAACTCTAGCTTCTATAGTAGGGACAGGATGCTATTTAAAGATTTTAACTTAAATGCTAGAAATGCTCATGGCTACTGTGCTAGTCTCTCTTCTGGCCTTTCTCCTTAGATAGACCTTGGAAAAGAAATGAAGATACAACATATCATGTGCTCATAGTCAAACCTTGAATTCCAATATTTATTTTATTTCTTACATGTATTTTCATATGCAGTAAAAATCTTAAATGCTAACAGTACTGTTATATATACTTTTTGCTTATGTCTCATGAGCAAATGTCTATGTATTTGTGTACAAATGATTGTCAATTATAAGCTCACATAGATATGTACACACATTCATATAGTTTCAGAACAACATGATTACTAAAAACAGTTTGAGCTCTATGCAATGTTTTTATATTTAAACCATACACATTGGAGATGCATAAGTTACGTTATTTTAAAATCACTTGAAGTAACTGATGCTTGTTTGTGTAATTTAGTCCACTGGAAGACAGTTTGCTGTAGTTTGGACCTGGAATGACCACCAAAGGCTCACGTGGTAAAGGCTTGCTTGCCAGCCTGTGACACTAGTAGGAGGTAGTGGAACCTTTTTGGAAATGAGGTCCAGAGAATGAAGTAATTGTGGACATGCCTTAGAAGATGATTGGGGAATGAATCTTCCTCACTTTGTCTTTGTTTTCTTTCTGCCATGAAGTGATCATCCTCCTCCATTATGCAATATGCCATTATATACTGTGCTTGTACTGGCCCCAGGGATGACACCAAGTTACCATGGACTGCACACTCTGAAATTGTGAGTGAAAATGAACCTTTCCTTCCTTTAAGTTGATTTGTCACAAGTGTTTGTCAAAGCAAAGGAAGACTACCACTTTGTTGATTTGCTTTATTTTAGTTTCATTTCTTAAGAATTTTTTTACATTTTATTCTAATTTGTTATATGACTGTAAAACCATTTACATGATTCTAAAATCAAAACTACAAGACCATGACCAGAGAAGTCTCATTTCTACCCCAACCCCTGTCACATTAGACTCTTCCTCTTTTTCCAGGTAACCCATCATTTAAATTAGGTTTTGGTTTGTCCTATTTTTTCAGGGTAAGCATATTTGTCTGCAGAGTGTGAATTTATGCCTTTGTCCCTTTTGAAGGTGAATGCTATCAGGCTGTACACAGGGTTCTGCACACTATTATTTCATTTCACAGTATGTGCAGTTATAGAGCTGTGTCTCATTCCTTTATGGCTGCACAGTACCCATTCTACAGATATGTCATCATTAATTGAACCATCATTAATCACCTATTTGTGGACCTTTTTCATGGCTTCTATTTTTTTTTCTTTATAAATACTGCTGTTCGTAATACTCATTGTATTAAGAATAGCTTAGAAATACCTCTCTGAGCAGTCCTACCTAAAGTGATGCTACCAGTTACTTACCAAGTGGTCACCTCTTTATTTTCTTCACAACCTGTACTTGCAATCTTCTATGGTATGTGATATATCACAGTTATGTTATTTTCTTCACAACATGTACTTGCAATCTTCTGTGGTATGTGATATATCACAGTTATGTTATCACTCTATGACATCATATGTTAGATTATTTATTCATTTTATACTTTGTCACCTGAATGTCTTTCCAAACACTGACTGTTTGACACCCAATAAAGTACATGACAAATAGTACAGATTCAAAAAGATCTTATTGATTGAATAAATCAATTAATAGCAAACATAATATATCCTAATATGGAAAATTTGTATAAAGAATTAGCAGCTTAAAAATAGAATTAAGGGCCAGGGATATACCTCAGTGGCACAGTGCCTGCCTGGCAAGCACAAGGTCCTGAGTCTGATTTCCGGTACCAAAAAAAAAAAAAAAAAAAATCTAAGTACCAACTTGACTCCTTTTGTACATTACGATAACATACCCAACATTTATGTTTTTCATATAAGGCCATGTATCACAGGATTAATGGGATTTAATGGGATTATCATGTTGGTAAACTGACATTAGTGTTACTAGACCAGGCCACAGTATCTAATTTTTATTGCTTTAGAAACTATTGACTAACTACATAAAATTGTGAGGTCTTTACATTTACTTTGAGATTCTACATAAAGTTTTAATTATAATCCTTAGATCATCATCCACAAATTTAAGAGGATATCAGATATATGGTCATCTCAACAAGACTGGCACAATGATTTCTGTCTTAGAGATCAGACTCTCTCAGAATTTACACATGATCTTACAAGTATCATATATCAAATGACTTTGCTGGAACTCAATCTTGAGTTTCCTTGATTCTAAATTGCATGTTTTGTGTCTGGACGTATTAAATATGAAGAAATAACGAAAGAAAAATTTCATGGTTTCTGTGATTTGTAAGTTTATAGCTTAACAAATGTTCAAAACTTTTCTGTAAAAAATATTTTAATAGAGAAAAATCTGCATATTTTAAATGTATTTTCAGCTGCCTCTATTTACTCAACCAGAAATTTTTACAGGCTCTGTGATTCAGACATAGAAGGTTTAATCATATAACAAATTTTTAACAGTCTACACTGTTAATAGAATTCATAGATACTCTTAAGGTTTTGTCCTAGTTAAGTCGCATAACAAATTTAACTAGTTTTGAGATGTTCTCTTTTCTGGTTACAAAATAGCCTACTCAGCATTACGCCATCCTCACACTTATACATCTGTCAATTTCCTTGCAGAGCTTCCTGTCAGGAGGCGATTTTCCTCCCCCTCTTCTGTGGTACTGCCCGCTGCATTGCACAGACATGGCCTAAAATTCTTACCTGGAGGAACCTTTAAATAGTCATACACATATATTTTTCATTGTAGTAGTCATAGCGGAATATCCACAGTACAAAACACATTTTGACAAATGACTAGGAGAGTTGCATGAAATTGGTTTTTGTCATAACACCCTTGATTTCTGCATAAGAAAGCAACATATTTACCGTTACTTGTTAATTTCATGATAGTACTTGGCTTTTGTTTATTTGTTGTTTTGTTTTATTTTGTTTTTTGTTAGGGTTTTTTGATAGTGGCAAATGTACCAAATTTAGCCAAATTTAGTCCTACTTTATTTGTGAAGCTTTTCTAGTTGTTAGAACCGCTTTAAATGTATAATAAGCAAACCAATGTCTGAGTTTCATCTTCAGAGAAGCTGATTGGCTGGAGTTAAGTGATGGCCTGGGAATCTACATTTATAACTAAATGATAATGTGATTATGTTGCAAATTGAACTGTAATGCCACTGGATATTATTGCAGGTATAAATACTCCATTACTTACATTAAGAATTTCTTAAAGTCAGGAAATATTTATTGGTTGATGAAACAAATATTTTAATGCTTATCTGTGCATTCGAACCACTTGATGAAAATGCTAGGCTGTAGATTCTACTTCTGTAAAAACGAGCCAAACCTGAGATTCTGTGTTTCAGATAAGCTTTTAGTTGGTGCCGGTGTTATTGGTCTTGGGAATGCAATTTGAGTGGATCTTAAACTTGTATGATTGCTAGAATCACCTGGGGATTAAAAATGTAAAAAATTCAAAAAAGCCAAACCTTTGAAGTAAATCAGAATCTTCAGTTAAAATAGCGCTATAGTTTGGACAACTGTCTGCCCAAGTGCCATGAGTTAAAGGTTTAGCTAACAGCCAATCTTTATTCGGAGCCAGTGGCGCTCTAGTTTGTAGGGCTTAGTGAACAGATGATATCTCTTTGTTGAGGGCCATGGAGGGGATCCTGGGCCTCTGACCCTGTCCTGTGGTCTTTGTTTTCTGAGCACCAGGAGGAGTGCAGCTTCCTCTGCCGTACACTTCCACCGTAATGGACTATTTTACCACAGGCCCCCAACCAGTAAGTCAGTGGGTTATGGAATGAAACCTTAAAACTATGAATTAATTGAAACCTGTTTCATTTTTAAATCTGATTTATTTGAGATATTTGTTGTACCAATGAAAATTTTAGTAAAAGTTTAGGAGGAAAGAATGTCTAAGAAGTTTAGCAAGTGTTTCTAATCATTGCTCAGATAGCAAGTAGTTCTGTTATTTCTCCCCATCAGCAGAACATTTCCTTTGCTAGAAAATTTTGGTCACACAGGTAAACTTGAACATGTAACTGTATATTTTATTTTTCATAAGATCATTCATAAATATTAACAGATTTTTTTTGTAGCTACTGCAGTTTAGCATTTGTATACAGAATATTGTAGTTTTGCCTCTATTTTATTTCTCTTAAAAATAAGCGCTCACAAAGTAATTCAGAATTCCATTTCTGAACATGAAAATAAGTGGTCCTTGATATATCCTGCACCCACAAACTACTAGAGAACAATTCAAAATACAAGAAACAGCTATCTCCATGCATAGGAAACAGGCAGTCTAGGACTGCTATCCAAGAGAAAAGGAAATGAACGCGACAGACAACGTGATTTTTCCAGATATCTGCCTGAAGTCATACTTTGGGCCATGACCCGGGAAGGAAGCGTTCAAGCAGAGCACATTAGTCTTGCTGAAATGAGATGACAAAAGTCATAGCTTGGGGAGGGTGCGGTGGCTGGAATTTGTCAGACAGGCTATGACAAGAGATGAGAGATGTCCAGAGAAAGAGCTCCAGGAGTCAATATGAGACTCACCTTGCATCCATTGCTGAATATTAATCTGCACAGTAGTATCACAGTCCCGTCGGGTTGGTGAAGAATTGCCAAACAGGTATGAACTGAAGAAGCCCCAGACATTACACGTGCTTGGGAAATATACAAGTTACAATCAAGTAGACTGGAGATACTTTGCTGAATACTGAAGGCACATACTCTTAAAGCATATGCTCCTGCAGGGTAGTAAAGTAATGTGCAGGAGAGACTCCTGTAGCTCTACCATCACAGAGCTAGTAACAGACATTAAAAATATCAAATTGATGCATAAATAACTCCCTGCCCCAAAAAAAGAAAGAAAAAGAAAAGAAAAAAAGGAAATTGATATTGATGAAAAATTTAAAATGCAGCAGTTTTTGCATAACTAATCTGGTTATAGTTCTTCTATTCTGAGCCTGAAAATAACATATGTTTAAAATGGAATTTCCAGAATGAGTACTTCCCCATTTATTTTAAGAAATGTTTGGTTCTGTTGCTATGTTAGTGGATATTTGTTTTGAATATGGACATTGTGGATTATCATTTAAAATAAAAATTTAGGGCTGGGAATATAGCTCAGCAGCACAAGCACCTGCCTGGCAAGCACAAGGTTCCAAGTTTGATTCCTGGTACCAATAAAATAAAATAAAATAAAATAAAATAAAATTTTAAAAAAATTTATAATTTTTTTCTTTGGTACCAAGAGTAAAACTCAGGACATTGTGCTTGCCAGGCAGGCAATGTGCTTATGAACTGTATCCCTGGCCCTAGAATATTTTTGATAAATTTGTTAATACAGTGTTTCTAAATACAGCTGCTGAAATATAAACACTTACATGATTTAGCTATTTTCCATAATAATTAGTTAAAACAGAATTAAATGTCTAATTTGTGGTTTATTGTATACAAAGCATAGATTAAATTATAGGGATTGAAACAAAAAGATTTTCAAAGAACCAAAATGTTTTAAAAGTAAGAATTGGAGCCAAAATTATTTTAACATACATAGAATTTATTGCTATGTAAATAATACACGGAACTTCATTTGCAGAAAAGATTCTTTAAATATTCCATTAAAAGTAAGGAATACAATACTTATTATAATAATGAATTTGAAATCAAATATGGCAGAGAAAACTATAGGAGATAAATATAAAAGAAGAAAAAGTCAGTGTTGCCATTTACATGCTTAATTTGTTATAGAGTGGCTCAGTTATTCACAAAATTATTAATAACATAAAAATTTTTCAGCTCATTTTTTAATGCTGTGTCATTTTATTCAAATAATTTTGAACATTTTTGTCTTTATTGTTTGCTTTGAAAATTTTTCATATTTCCCCAGAGGAATTTTAATGATTTTACTTCCATACTTTTCTCTTTAACAATTAGATTCTACATAAATGAAGTAATAATATATAAATCTTAATATACAGAAATTATTTAGAACATGTGCACTTTAGGAAAATGTTATGAACACCTATTCCTCATTTGACTATATTTAACTTCATCTAGAATTACTGTTTACTTTTTCTTTCTCATAAGAAGTCCTGCACTGTTTTCTTACCTTTCCAGAGGAATAATTATCTAACTTCAAAAGTAGGAAGCTTCCTGCACTATTTATGATTGTATTGCATTACTCTGATCAATGGTCTTAAATGACTATGTAGCCTAATTAAAATAATGCATTTTCTGTTATAAGGTCCACAAAATTTCCTTAAAATTGATTTATAGAATCTGCTTTCTATGAATTATTTTTTCTCTTTAAAATAAAAAAAAAAAAACTAATTCCAGGTGGGGAAAAGAATGACTGATTTAAAGAAATTTCAGGATTATCATCTGCTAAACATAATCATCAGTTCTTAGGTATTAAAGTAACATTATACATGTTAACTGTACTCCTCCTGAAATTTACAACTTTATCTCTATATCATAGGAATTTTATAAAGAGTTGAGAACACTGAATAAACAAATGATCCTTATTTCTAGAGTAATCACAAGAATGAGCGTTCTTTAATAATGGTAATGTACAAAATGTCCAAGTTTTCAAACTGATTTATAAACATTATTCTATTAATCTTTCATATTTTACAATACACGTAGGCAAAGTGAGCTAACTACCTTGTGCAGTCAGCTAGCTACTTGAGTCAAATGAGAGAAAACACGAATATTGGCTACTTTTTTGGTTCATTATTAAGTGGCTGCAACCAGTAGTTACATGTAAGCCTATAAAGCCAGTTATTGTCTGTGTCTTAAAATATTCCTGACACACTAATATTACAGGATGAATTAAATATGTGAGTGTACTGTGAAACAGTGGTAGAGCCGCCTTTTCTCACCTTTGGAGAAGTCATCTGTCTATTACATTGTTATTAAGTAGCGCATCTCCATTCTCGCCCATTTCAGTAGCGATCACGGCACGCTGGCACATGAATCTGCTGGCTCTCGGTGCTCCCCCTCTTCAGAGCTTTGGAATAACCCTCAAAGGCCATATGTATTTCTCATTTTCTGTATGTAAAGTGATATTTTGATGTTTGTAATTTTCTGCTTTTGCTCACTTATTGAAAGTTATATTTAAGAGTCTGAAAAGTAAAGTAGATGTACGAAGTGTATGCCAGGGTGTGGTGTCCAAATTAACAGATCTTGTTGCTAAATTCTTGATGCCTAAGCTAATGCTGACTTTGAAGAGAATAAATTTTTGAAAGAAATAATGTAGAATAATATCTATGACAGTGGAGCACCACTGGCTCCCAATAAAGATTGGCTGTTGGCTAAACCTTTATACCGTTATACATAAATATATGTAATTTGTATTTATTTCTTACAAGGTGAGATTAGTCTTTTACCAGAAGAGATATTATTTCAAAACATATTCATTCAAAATACATTCCATAGGCTTAATTACTTACTTTGTTCAAAGTACCTGAATATAGTTTTGGGACAGAGCTGAAGAATAGTATTGAATTGCTCTATCAAACTTTGTATGTGCGATGCAATATTTTATGGAGGTCTCTGTTGGAGTATGTTAGGATCCCTAAAAACAAGTGCTGGATTTTTTTTAAATTACTAAAACCTGACATTTAGCCTTAAAACATCATTAAGTCTTGTGTCACCAGTTACAACTAGTTAAACATTTATTTTACGGCCAGCTAGAAGCTGTTGCTGAAGTTTCACAGCAAGTGTTTTCATTTATGAAAGGAAGTTTGTATTAGTTTCTCTTGAATATTTATTTAGTTATATGTATTCATTTATAAATATTTATAGTTAAGTATTTTAGTTTTAAAATGTTTACTTAATAGCAGTTTAACATCTCTCTGCTTCCCTTTTTCCCATAACGGGAATTACTGTGTAATTAATAGCTTTTAAGATACAAGGACTTAGAAGACCATGGGGGTTGGCCAATAGATTTGTACTAAGTTCTCCTTGTACATTTCCAAATATGTATTCTGAATGGACAGGTACAGTAGTACCTGTCCATTCACCCTCCCCAATGTTATTTATCTTTCCACTCGCATACCCTTCTGCCTGGCATCTTTTCTATTCTTACACCTCCAGGAGCCATCTGTTGATATCTCCCTAACTGTTTCTTTGAAATAGACTTCTATTTCAGACTTGTGTAATGTAATGGGAAACAGATGTCTCATAGATACCTCAAATTCAGTGTCTTATTCCTACTCTCTCAATTTCTCCTTCTCTTCTCTTTGTTCACCATCCTGTTCTTTTGCATCCAGTACCACTTACCCAAAGTCTTCCAATACCCATGTTGCATAAACACTACAAGACCCTTTAATGTCTGTCAGTGGCCATATATAAATAGTTACTGGGTTTTATTTAACTACATAGCCTAGAAATATTTCTGTTTATACTTCATGCAACTTTGGATCAAATTCTTACTTTCTGTTGCATGAACTAGGGCAGCATTCCTCTATTATCAACACTACTGATATTTTGGACCGAGTACCTTGTGCATGATAGTATTTTCAAAACACTTCTGGCCTCTACCCAATAGATGCTAGCAGCACCTTCACTCATTCTAGTTATGAAACAAAATTTCTAAGAGGAGAGGAAGGGGTTATAAAAAGAATTACAATGTATTATTTACATTTACCAGCTCCCCACAATGGATGTAGTCGTGTACTAATAAAAATTTAAGGAAAAGAAGCTCTTAAAATTAAAAAAAGTACTATACCCAAACTCATTTGAATTCTCTGAGACCAATTAAAATCTTGACCAGATATTTCTTTGATTCAATGAAACATAAATATTTTAGTATTAAAAAGTCCTAGATTTTGATAATTGTCTGCTGATGGGCAAAATTGTTTTCCACTAAGAAAACCCAGACTAACAAAAGTTGTTTCCATGTACTTAGCCTCAATTTTGTTGTGTTCATCTTCCGCCAAAGTGAATTTTCCAAAATTAACTTATGGACAAATCTCCCCAGTTAAAAACCTTCCTTCAACTTCACATTGCCTTAAAAAAATGAAAAACCTTTCAAGCCATTTATTGCCTTCTTGATCCACTTCCTTTTGACTTGAGAACATATTTAACTGCCAAAGGCTACATTTAATATTTGCACTGTAGGTAGGTGTATCCTAGCATTTTTAATGTTAATATTTAACCCTAACTTCTAGGTAGCTTCGAGAAAATTTGGAAAAATACTTATTTACCTTCAATGTTCCTATCCTTGATTTTTTGTCTCATATTGCTACACAGTTGAACTATATGGAAAAAGATAGTTCAGTAAGAAGGCAGCATACTCAATTTATTGTTAATAAAGGTGCTTACTCAGATGAAGAAATCAAACTATGGAGTGCAAGTGTACATTTTAAATCCTATTCTTCTTCCCAAATTACGTAGAGCAAACAGAAATGAAAACAATGGCATAACAGAAAGAACAGCATATATTTCAATGCACAATTCAGAGGCACCTGCATTAGTCAGAAATGTCCTGACAATAACATGACCTATTGTTAGAAATCCAGCAAGTGCATTTTTCATTGTTCCCCGGTGGGACTTTTGGCCAACTAGTATTGATTGTAGGAGCTTCAAACTTCTATTAGGCTCTATTTGTCTGCTAGCTGATAATTGTTCCAGTTGAACAATAAGATGATATAGAATAGAGGATATAAATTGATAGAGGCTATAGACCTGGGTCAAACTGATACTTGGGAAAACTGCATCTCAGTATTGTTTTCATTTGATAGCAGGGTATATAGTCTTCTCAAAACACATATTCCTGCAAGACTTTTGCATTGTTAACCTCTAACTGGTTTTGGGAATCATTGTTTTAACTTTTAAAAGAAGTATTATATATTCAGAAATTAATATCATTCAGTATAACTCAGAGTAATATCTAAAATTCATACCAATGAAAACATTTTGTGGTATGAAGCAGAATTTCAGGAGGCTAGAAAAAAAGAAGCAAAGTTTGACAAAAAGAAATAAGGAGGGCTGTAAATGAGGTGCTACTTCATTCTAACAGTATAAAGGGTTACTTCTTTAAAATAAAGACCAGTAGGGATACTTTGTTTTAGCAAATTTCTTCTAAGGCAGCATGAGTACAGACCTCCAGAAAAGCATTTTTTTCTTTAGTTCTCAGCAACTTCATTTGCAGCTTTCATCAATTCAGTATAATGTAGTAGTTAAAAAAATATGACCTAGACAATGTTTAGGCTCAAATTCCAGCTGTACAGCTTGCTAATCATGTGGTACTGAGCAGGCTACTTAGTTTCTCCATGTCTATATTTCTTATATAAAACATTGTGTGAGTAATAATGTCACTTTCCTCTTGAGGCCAAGGTATCCAATTAAAAACCCTTGTACAGTGTTTAGAACAAAGGCCAACATAAATAGTTACCTAATAAATGACATCTATTATTATCCAGCCAAACATCATTAAAAAATTAAGACAAGGACAAAAGCAGCTAGCCCTTTAATAGGTAATGAATCTCAGATGGCTGTGGTAAACTCTCCAACTCAAGATTAGATGGCCTACCTTACAGAACTGTTTTCCTTCCAGGTGTTTTAGGTTGTTTTAGAGGTGTGTTTCTTTATGCTATGAAATATTCTAGTTCCCAGTTCTCAAACTATACCTCATAATTATAATGCCTTTAGCATATGGCCTAAGTTCACAACTTGAATTAAGTCAGTCACATCTTTTATCATTAATATTAACTTGATTTATATGGTAGTGTTTCAATATTACTATGTAATGTGTCAATTTGTCCATGTAAGATTGTCAAAGAAGTGTGGATTTGTCTGTTGTGTTTACTAGCTATTAACAGATAAGTTCTCTTTTTGCCTTGGACATTTTGTTTTGTTTGAAATAACCTCTCCATTGTTTCCTGTAACAAGGTAACGCCTTCTTTTTATCACTAATTTGATATTTTGCACTGACTATTAAATGAATGCTGTTCATTGACTCTGGAAGCTTTTATCCTGCTGTTCTACTACCAGAAGAAATGTGCACAGGAAGGGTCACTTTTCACTGCCCCACTAGTGGTAGGCTGAATCTGAGCAATAACTGGGATGCGCACTGCAGTGCCTTTGCAGATATTTTAGTTGTGCAGCAAAGGCATAGAAACTGGTCTTCTGTATTTTGACCAAATCAAACCTGTTTCTAGATTTATGTTAATTGTGCCTGAAAAACCAGTCCCTCAGGCCTTGGTCTTTTCATACCCTCATTTCAAATTCATTCTTTTCACTGGCTAGTAATTAGTGTACCATGTCCTGGCCACCCAGCTGCGCTGCGATGATGCTACTCACTTCATCCCTCCCGTTTTCTGCTGAGGTGAGCACTCTTCCCTACAGCTTCGCAACCATTAAATCACCCCACAAACAAGCAAATACCCTGCTCCGCAGTGCACAAAGCACTGGCAATATAAGTTGCCTCTTTTCGTGATGCAAGTAAAACTCAGATATGAGTAGGGAATGAATTACAGTTCTCCAGATGATTATTTCTCTAGGTTGTATTTAAAGGTTCATATCATATGGCCAGGGAAGACGTTTCTGTAGCTTTCCACAACTGATTCTACATAATCTCCACACAGTGCTAAATGGCGAAGAGGAAAGATTTCATCTTCCATAAAAAAAAGTTTTGATGGGAAATAAAAGCCAAATATCTGTCACTTTTAGAGTCATTTAGAGTCTGCAGTTCTATCTTTGAAGTGACACCTTTGCTTCATTCCGCCATCTGCAAATTATGCACAAGAAGATGGCCACCACTTTGGAGCCAACAAACATTTAACTTCTAGCATAACCTATTGACTCTGTTTAGAGTTGCAAAGTAGTCCAAGGCCAGACGAATTTTAAAGGCTTTATTTTCTTACTTTTCTTTTCTTTTTGTCTTTTTTGAGATAAGGTCTCGCTGTGCAGTTCAGGCTGGCCTTGAGCTCACTTGCAGCCCAGGCTGGCTTTCAACTTGCAATGATCCACCTGCCTCAGCCTCCCAAGTGCTAGGACTACAGGCGTGCACCTCCACACCTGTAAAAAAAAAAAAAGATAATTTTTATCTTTCTCATCTTCAGTCCCTTCCCAAATAAGTTAGTTTTCAGCTAGCCACATGATTAAGATTTTAGATGAATAAGTTCATATAGAGCAACAAATGTATGACTAAAAATAAAGTTTAGGTATTCATATTTTGACATGGGTTATCAGAACCACTTTCTTATCTTGAAGAAACGTTTGGCATCGATAGAGTTGTCAGTTTTGAAACTTGTTAAAAATTTTGGGTAGCAAAACCTTATATTGTTTAAGGAAAATCATGAAGAGATATAGCTACTCTTAATATCTAAACTCTCTCTGCCGTATGGCTCTGGAAATCTTATCTTCAATACAGTAATGTTAATTGTAGATATCAAAGGCAATAAGCTAAGAATGAAAAAGTGAAGGATGTATTTATCTGAAGAATGAAAGTTAGCTTATGTAGCAATAATTTACTGTTATTTTCAAAGAAATTGCTTAGCTACTTTTTAACCTACATAACTTGTGGTCTTCATGAAATAAAGAAAATTATTTTAGCATTTGCCTAAGTGCAATGGGGCTTCATGATCTTTGGGGTTACATTGTTAGATCGGTAGACAGTAGCAGTGTTTGGCTATTCCACTTCTTCAGTGTTGCTAGTACGAGTTGAAATTTGTTATATGTGTAAAATAGATCCTGTATTTCAAAGATTTAATGCAAGAAGTAAAGTATCTCATTAACAATTTTACACTGATTATATCATTGAATAATACTGTGAATATAATACATTCAAGGAAATTTGTTATACTTTCATTGGTTTCCTTTTGTATTTTTAGAGAAAATGTTGAAATTTAAATTGTATATCTGACTCATTAGAGTATTGAAGTATTGAGATGTCTTCAATTAGATTGTGTTCTTTCAAAGAATTAAACATTATTAGCAGAGGAGAATCAGTGAAGAAAGAAACCTAAAATGAAAATGTGAGCATAAGTCCCCAAATCCATCCTTCTATCTGGATACTAAAGCAATGTATAGAGAGAGCTGCTGATAGGAAGAGAAAGAATTTACCTGGGAAGTTCAAGGTGTAATCAATGATGTCTTCTTGAGGTTCAATATCACAGCATGCGATACAAAGGACAAAATAGCTTCAAAAGGTTTTTGAAACCATACTTTCCAGTACTGAGCATCTTAGCCACCTGTGACTTCTTTCAGGTATTTTGTGCAACTTCTGGGAAGCCTATTGGCTAAGGCTTGATGCCTGTAGGGCAATGGGCAGAGGCAGTGGCTGTA
The DNA here is from genome assembly GCF_000276665.1 of Chinchilla lanigera. Classification (NCBI taxonomy): domain Eukaryota; kingdom Metazoa; phylum Chordata; class Mammalia; order Rodentia; family Chinchillidae; genus Chinchilla; species Chinchilla lanigera. The sequence goes on along the minus strand of NW_004955512.1, from coordinate 5,537,112 downwards.
ACAATGTCCACTACATCACTGGCAGAAAAGCCCCAGCACCTGAGAAAATTGGACTTTGCACATATATTGAGAAGCCGCAGAAGAATTTCCAACTTTGTAGGGGTCTCAGGAATGATTTGGGAAGATGTATCAAGAGGCAAATATTTACTGCCATTAAATTTCCTCATTTGTACCTATCAACTAATGAAGCTTGGGAAAAACTGATGTCCCAGATTCATTCTTAGTTCCAAATGAAAGAAGTATTGAGATGTCTTTATTATCTGGTTACTTTGTATAGTAAATTTCAATGCCACCTACTTATAAGTTTTCCTTTCAATAATTTCTCAATTACTATGCTGATTTTTTTTTTCTTTTTCTTCCTTGTTTCTGTCTTCTTATTTTTTAGTTACTGGCTTCTAAAACATTACTTTTGGAATATGTGTTATTTCTTTTCAACACTTGAACTTTATGTTTTTATTATGTGTTTATGAAAATCTTCGTTCTGCAGGGTGGGGGCTCTTTAGTGGATTTCTCTTTGATTTTTTTTTTTGATATTTATTTCCATCAATTCCTCCTATAAATATCTAAAGTCTATTCTTACAATAAATTTCACGTTCTAGAATACTGATAGAAGTTCTGTTTCCATAATTAAACTCTAGCTTGTGCAATAAGCTCAGTAGAATTTACTGCATGCTCTGCCCTATTAGGGACATGGAATTGCTGGAGGAGATTACCATGTCTGTGAATGAGGTGGGGAAAAATACAAAAAGAGAAATGTGGCCAAATTTTTGTTAGGCTTCTCAATTGAGTGATAACTGACAGTTGATTGGTTTTATTCAGATTGACAGATGCTTGGTCTTACTCAGACAGGGGACATCAAAGCTTCAACGGTGGCCAAAAATTTGAAGACCACTACGGAAGTTAAGTTAAAGAGCAGGAGTTAATGATTAAACTGAATTTAATCCTTATGGATAAGTCAACCAAGTAAATTACTGAAAAATACAAGTGTCCACTGTGTTTTTCTTACTTCTGTGGTGGTGATTTAATCATGTTTATTTGAAAATTGACTCTTCTATGACATGTTGAGTTTCTTGTTAAAAAAGCAGAAATGATTAATGACTCTACTGAAATTATGGATTCTTATTGTTATTAAGCTAATAGAGTAGGAACCAACTAAATCTTATAATGTACAATATGGATATGAGGCATTCTATGCAGCATAAATGTGTAAATGCTGATGCTATGGAGTTTACTCTCTGGCTTTAATCAACATCAACTCAATATATACATATTAATTATATACTAATTTCAATAAAAGGAATTTTATTACTTTTCTATAATAGTTAATGAAAAGCTCATAATAATATAAATTAAGGAGCACAATCTCATTTAGAATAAAATTCCTGGATTTTAAAAATGAATATAATGTTGCTTTGATTTATCATCATCTGTTGGCAAGAAATAGTTATTGTATAATCTTCTAAACTTTTCAAGAGGAATTTTATAATGGACATATTAATATTGTGTGTCTATATAATTCATATATTAACAAAATAATAACTAACAAATACATATTACTCACTCTGCACCTGATATTGGACTTTGCATTGAACCTATGCACTGAATAGTATTCTTACTCTGATTTCACAAATGGAGAAACTGAAGAATAAGGAAGTTAAATAACTTATCTAAAGTGGCAGGGTTAAAGCAATACGGAGCCAGAGTTTAAATGTAAGTAGGGTAGCTTCTATTATCCCATACTATCAGGTTAGGTTAAACTGTACCTCTGGAACTAGTGGTTCTGATTGACAGTTGCTGTTTTAGATGTCTTGTTTCCATTCCCAGTCATCTGCTAAGCATTCCTTGGGAAACGAATCCTCTGCTGAGTGAAATCAAGGTAGTACCGGCAAGCCAGATAATTTTCTGCCTTCCCTAGGAATGAAGATGCTGATGGTCGAATGTTCCTTCTTTTGTGAATACAAATTTTAAGTAGAATGACATAAGGAGTGGGGGTGATTGAATATGAGGTACCTCCATGTGGTTCTTTCAAAACAGCCCTCCATGACTTCCCAGTACATATCATTGTAAAGGCTTGGAATTCCTATTTCCTAAGAATAATTTTTAATTTTTTAAAAAATATATTTGCTCTAATATTTTAATTCAATTTAATTCTTTGTTTATTTTTGCTTTATCTGGTTAGGAGTTGATTTAGCCAATAAAGAATTCTAATGAGACATAGGAATGTATAATTTTAGATATTCCAGAAATACTTCTGATCTAAATATTCCTCTGCACTTGAAATTTTACGTGTCCTGATATATTCCTATGTACTTGAAATCTGGATAGTTGAATTTCAACAACTAGATATTCAAATTTTATTGTTAACATTGTGTTATACATAAACAATCGGTCCAATCACACTAGCTTTTCAAGTTTCTTGCCCATTGTCGCTGTTACTCTGGAAAATGCAGTCACTCTAAAGAGCTTGCCCCTGAATCATTAAAAGCTTCAGCTTGTGTTCTTCCAATGTACTTGAATTTGTGAACTTAATTCACTTATTGAAAAGTTGTCTTGGGGCTGGGGGTTTAGCTCAGCGGCAAAAGCGCCTGCCTGGCAAGCGCAAGGTCGTGAGTTCGGTTCCCGGTACCGGAGAAAAACCAAAAAAAAAAGGAAAGTTTTCTTTAATGACCTGAACTGTAAAATTCTGAATTGTAATCTTACTCTTTATTTCTGAAGGTTCTGCAATAGCTAATACTTTCCCACTGTACTTCTAATTGTGATATAATTCACAAAGTTTGCCTAAAGTTTACCATATTATAATATACAGATCAGTGTTTTATATAATCTCAAGATTTTGCAACAAGCACCACTGTATAATTCCATAACGTTTCCATCTCTCTAAAAGGAAACTTCTTCCAGTTAGCAATCATTTGGCATTTTCCTTTGTCCCCAGCCTCTGGAAACTGTAGGTGACGGCAACTCTTAGCATATCATTTTAAAACAGAATAATTCTAGTCTTAGAGCAAGCCTCAAAATGTGTCTTGAGAACATCCCAGAGGGATTGTAAAAAGTTAACTTTGTAGTCTTAACTTTGCCCTGGAATGCTACCCCAAAGGCGAAGAATACCCGGGCCCAAATAATCATCTATGACCCTGCCTGGGTTGTTTCATCCCTTCCCTGGCCATTGATAAACACTGTAACCATAAAGGAAATTGTCTAAAAGGGGACATACAGAACAGAGTACAGAAAGTATATATCATTGTGGTTGGGCTCATGACCGGGCCAGTCACATGGTACAAGGAAAACAACGGATGACCAGGGCTACAACATTTCTATCTGTTACCATGGAAACCAAAAATGTATATAGGGTGGAAACAAAGGCAGGCAGGGGCCCCACGTTCCTGACCTGCTAGTCGGGGATGTGTGGTGACCTGTCTAAAACTAATAAACTCTGTTTGCCCCAAATAGAGTCCTTTGGTCTTCTGTGGAATTCAGCCCATCTGCCCCTAAAAAATTACTAATTTATTTGTAATATACTTATGTTGCTTATATATCATAAAAGTATCTTTTTTACAAAATAGATTTTCCTTTATTCATTCAATTTATATTCAAAGTTTAATTTTTATCTACTGATTAAAATGTTTTTAATATAGAGAAAAACAACTCTTAAGATATTCAATCCTGTATTTTTTATGACCTTCTTAATTCTCTTTTATTAAACTGTTAATTCTGAGTTTGGAGGATTGGTAGTGTTGTTGTTATTATTGTTGTCATCGTTGTTGTTATTTTCTGTGTTTGTGTGTGTGTGTTTGCTACACACGTCATCGCACTGCTCTCTTAAGTATCCCTGAAAGGAAGTTACGAGAAGTGCAAAAGACAAGACCAGCATGTGAGATTACCTTAACAAATTTCAAAGTCACAAAAAATTTTGTTTATGTGGGTTTCCCAAGTACTTACCAAGTGAGTAGGGATTGCTTTAACCCGTGACATTTTGGAAATGAAGGGAATAAAAACATAAAAGAAAATACAGAATGTACAAAATAGTTTTCTGAGTCACTCTGCAGTATGCTTTTTGAGTATAAAATAAAACTACCAAACAGCTTATAGTGTTGATGAGAAAAAAAAAATAATGGGTGCCTTAACCTTAGCACAGAATCAATAACTTCGTGTTGTTACTACAATTACAATTTTAATGCTATGGGTTCTTTCACTAACTTGTAGTGGTGCTGTATTTAAATATTCTTCAATTAAATTATTGCTGTGTCAATAATTGAGTTGGTGAGGTGAGGAAAGATAGCTCTAATTCACACCAATTTCTAGCTTTAATGAGGGCTTGGAAGTAAGAACTTGTATTTTCAGCATTTGTCATGGGACTGCTGGTAGGGTTGCTATGATCTTCATAAAATATTAAGTCTGTTTCTATCAGCTTCTCTGCTGGCCAGGGATCTCCAGAGAAACATCCAGTAGAATCTGTATAATTATAAGACTGGATTTATTAGATTTGTTCACACAGTGAGAGGCTGAAAAGTCCTATGATGGCCTTTCATAGACTGAAGAGCCAGGTGAACTTGTAGCTGCTCAGTTCATGATGGCAGCATTCTCAGAATAAGTGTGTGGCTAAAGATGGGTAACTCCAGTCTGAGCTCAAAGGCCCAAACCCTCCTGAAATTCTGCTGCATAAGTTCACATATAAAGGCTGAAGAACCTAAAGACTGATGCCCACCAGTGACAACAGCAGAAGCACCATCCACTCATGGAGACGAAGCATGACTAAGTGAGCTACTTAGCTCTCTCCATTTTCTTCTATGTTTTGGTTTCCTCTGGGTCTCCCAACCAATTGGATGGTGGCTCTGATATTCAGGATGCGTCTTCCCCACTCTGGTCATGGACACACATGCGAATCACCTCTGGGAATGCCCTTCTAGACACACCGGAAGTAGGCCTTAACCACTTTCTGGGCATCCCTTTACCTAGCTGACAACCCAAATTCACCATCATAAGTCCACTTCTGTGAACTTGCCAACAATAGACAGCTCTTTAAACCATGCACAATCTCTAATTAAAGACAATCGAAATGTCATAATAACATGTAACATGGTAGAACAATCCTGTGTACACTATCCACAGCCCCAAAGAAAGAGATAAAGAAAGCATTTTGAGTGATGCTTGCTTATTTCCTGATCTCCATAATTTAAAGCTGTGATATAAATTTAGCAGCACTTAAACACTTATAATATCAGTCTTATCTTACACGTTAAAGGAATAGGGAAGAAATGAAAGTAATGACATTTTCTTAATATATGTATAAATGTACACAAATGTATTTTTGACAACATAAAGAAGATGTACTCAAGGCAATTATAGTCCTTGGTTTTGGTACTGGCTCCATTTGTAGCTGGTATGAATTATTTTCTCCTAAGCATTCTCTATTCTCTTTGACTTCAGCAAGTACCTCAATGGGTCTTGATTCTTTCCCTGGGGGAGTGACCCACACCTTCATTCCTGAATGGTTTAGGCCATTTGTAAATTCTGCTTGGATTGCGTTGTTGTAGTTTCCTACACACCTTAATCATTGAGCAAGCTAATAGTAGGAGACACTGAGCATATAGTAGTAGGAGATGCACTAGGGAAATTCTTGTATTCCAGATATATTCTTTATGTCTCCATAGTGTAGCAGTAATTCAATTTCCCTTGCTAGTCCGAATTAATAATCTCCACCAGCACTTTTAACCTGTTCACTTAGAGACATGAGGGGCTCAAAATGACCAGAAAAGTTCTAGTTTCCGGTTCAATAAAATCACGGATGTATCTCTTGGTAGAAGTATTCTTCCCTCTGGCCACTCTCACTAGATATTGTAATGAAATTGAATGAACAATGCTAAATGCTCTTAGGTAAGAATACATAAGAATTCTAAAGTCACAAACCTGTTTTTCTCCTTTCCTTCAACCCTCCCCCCTTTTATTTTACCAGCATCAGATAAATTTACTTACAAGACTTTCTAATTTAATTATCATGCATACAGATTTTAAAAAGAGACTAATAGGCTAAAGAACACACAAAATGTGTAAGACAATTATAATAGCTCAAAGTACACTTGTAGTTACATTGTCCATGCCTACAATAGCTTTCATATGAGCAGTTTGGGTACTGAGAGATATTGTTTTAAGGTGTACTTGAAATTAGTCAGTGGAAAGACTTGGGTACATAATCTTTATAATTCATTCTATTAATCATTTCTTTCTGTCTAACACTGAGAGATTAAGATTCCTTCTCTCATTCCTATATTTCAGCTATAATCAGAAAGCAAACCAGTCTCTGGGATCAATGCTGGATACCATTAAGATGGTATATATTTTGCAACTCTTGATTAATTTGTGGTAAACACATAACATTCTCCTCCGCCAGCTTCATCTACATACAGCAGCATAATCTTCTTTCCCTTATGATAGTGTTTTTTATGAGTCATAAGTCTTCTCCAAGGGGTGTGGTTATCATCCGATAATCACACCCTTGGGAGATTAAAAACACTTATCTTTGTATTGTGACTTGCAATGCCCCGGAGGTGTGATTATCTCAGGGAACTCACACTCTGTGTCATGCCTAATTGCTTAATTATTATAGCTGTGAGTTCATACCAGCATACAGGAACTACAGTTGTGTCAGCATTTCCTCTATAAATTCCTTATCCAAGAACCGTATATAACTTAGTCATTAAAAAAAAAAAAAAGGCTATATTCTTTTGAAGCACTGCACAAAAGGTATTGTTCTGGGAAACATATTTCTTTGGTAGACTATTTTCATCTAAGATTTGGGTCCCTTTTCGCATAGTGAGTTGACCAACGGGAAAAGTGGTAATTTAAAGTTTTTAAATCATATATTCAGACCAACTGAAAAAAATAATACGTATTTTAGAGACATAGATACAATTTAATATAAATCTAACTATTAAGAATGGCTCATAGAATTTCTAGTTTTCTTAGAAATACATATACACTTTTTAGGACAACTCATAAAAGATTATGTAATTGAAGTAAGCCAAACCATAGTTGGAGCTCGTTGTTATATACATGTCAGTTCTAACCCTCAGCCACATATTTTTCTGGCTTATATATTGTTCACTTCTTAAAGAGGATTGAATACAGAACAGTAAAGTACAAAAGCAGAAACAAAGAGACACAGTCAAAACACTGCTTCTTATGAAGAGTTTTATCAAATTTTTTAAGGTAAAAATTTTCTCAAAGCCTAGATATAAAACTCATTCAGGTAGGTCAATTTACATGTGATTAAACTACTCTGCCAAAGCTTCAATGTAAATACCTATTCAGTTTAGTAACTCTGATTCATCAGAGGCAACACATTTAACAGCATTCCTGAGATGTTAATAAAGTTCTTTTCTGTAAACGTGGAATTTGAACAAATAGAAGTGAATATTAAATGGTATTTCATATAAAATGTGCTGAAGGCTAACTCTTCTTGCTATTTGCATTAGAGGATAACTTTGTTCAGTTATTTAAACCTTGGTGATACAGCTATTCTTGAGGCACTGTCCTGGAATTTGACCTTCAGTTTTCTATGATATGATATTATGTCTAAATATATCTATTTGGAAAATAAATGCCTTCAGTTGAAATCCTTCAAAAAATAGAAGAGAAAAATTACCAGTAATTATCTAGTCCCTCCTTTAATCTTTTATTTTATTTTCATAAATGTCATAAATATTTTTTCCAAGAGATGTTACCATTGTTCATTTAAATGTCACAGTTGATGAACAGCAGATGCTCCTGTGGAGATTTACTTTGTGTAACAGTCCTGTATTAAATGATTTGTTCTTAAAAAATAACATTTATAGAGGTTAGAGTATAATGTAAATATATTCTAAAACATGAAAACAAAAATATTTCCAGATAATGAAAATGTGTGTCTACGTCCCTTATACCAAATAAAAATGGTTCTCCTCAACTGGAACATGTTGCTTTGCTGGGTTAGAGCCCAAGAAATGCAAGTGAATTTCCTGATTTTTTTCCCTTAGGAAGTTGAGATATTAAATACCATCCTACTTTTCATAGAGTGCAAACATGCTTCTAGTGCTTTGTTTTTGGTAATCCATAATGAGGCACTAAGTAATCTGTCAGAAATATAGGAATGAAAGGAAGAAAATCAAATCAGACACTCAAAAGTTTTTTCCTTTGCATTATTTTTTTCCATATAATTTTGCTGTAACTCCCACCTGAAAAGTCTGCAGTCACGTGTGGCAGCAGACACTCTTGCTGTCAGTAGTAAAGTAACAGTAGAAAAAAATACCTGGAATTTTGGGAAAACTGAGATCATGATGTTTCATTATAGTTGCTAAAATGAAAGTCAATATAGTAGCTAATGTGCACATATTGTTTTATTGAGTTATTTTATACGTTGTTCAAATAAAAATGAAAAAGTACATTAACAGATATTTGAGGATGATCTGGAGATGTACAAATGTGGAAAATGAACTAAGAGAAAAAATACTGTAGAGAGTTACAGAATGATTCTGAAACAAAGAAAGATATGACTTTTCTACACATACCCAGTATTCTTGTTTATACATACCAACCTGTCTAGATTAGTTAATAAGCATTTATTAGGTTAAGTAAGAAACAAAACATCATTAGTTGCCATTAATCTGTGAGATTATTACCAGGGGGAGAAATTTCATAACAATGTGTGGGAAATAAAAGAAACCAGAATTTTTAAAATATAGGGAATAAGGTTACTAAGTTTTTAGAGGTCCAGTCCTTCTTTTAGAAAACAAATGCATAATGTTCACACATACATAATTTGGCATATTATTGTAGAGGTTTATGGACTCCCTAGCGTCCATGCAAGATATGAATCTCAACTGCACAGAGAAAGCATGTAATAAGCAATAATTTCTTTTTCTTTTGTTTTAAAGGGAAAAGTGATAATTTCTGATTACTTATAATATGTAAAATAGCCCATAAAGGTTCAGAAAGATCATGTCTCTTTGAGTTCTGACAGGTGTATACAGCTATTCAACTGCCAGCTCAAACAAGATATTGAAATTCTTCATCACTTCCTAGATTTCCTCCATTCTCCTGTACAAGCAATCCCCACCTACCAGCTCTCCACACCCCAAGACCTACTTCCTGTCATTGTGAAATTGATCAGCTCTCTCTAGAGCACATATAAGTGGATTCATATAGTTCTGTAAACTTCTCTTGTCCAACATAAATGTGTCTGTTATTGTTCATAATGTTAGATCGCTATTTCATGTTGCTGATAACTGCCCAGTGTTTGGGTATACTGTGGATGGATACATGTGTGGCATTCAACTATTGGCTATAATGAACATAGCCTGTATGGACATTTGTATGTAAGCCTTTGTGTGGACAAACATTGTCATTTTCCTGAGCGGATATTCAGAATTATAACTGTTAGGTCATATGTTAAATATAGGTATAACTTTAGGATAAGCTATCAAAATGGTTTACATTGCAGCTATGCCATTCGACATTTTGAACAGCAATGCACAATAATTTCAATTACTCCACATCCATGTTAACACTTGTTATTTCCAGTCTAAAAAATTGTAGTGGCCCAAGTTAACAGGAACGTGCCTTTATACCACAACCCATTGTGGTTTAACTTCCTGTTCCACTGAGGGCTAGTGATATTGAACATCTCATTTGGTTACTGGTCATTTACATATTTATTTTTCATAAAGTGCCTTTTCAAATATTTTAATCATTTAAAACACTGTATGTCTTCGTTTTGTGGTGTTGGAGTTTTTTTTTTTTTTTTTTTTTTTTTTTTTTTGGTTTTTCTCCAGTACCGGGAACCGAACTCATGACCTTGCGCTTGCCAGGCAGGCACTTTTGCCGCTGAGCTAAATCCCCAGCCCCAAAAGTATAGATATATATTTTATTTTATTTTGTTTGTTTGTTTTGAGACAGGGTCTCACTATGAAGTTTAGGCTGGCCTTAAACTCACTCTGTAGCTCAGGGTGGCCTTGAACTTGCAGTGATCCTCCTGCCCAAGCCTCCCAAGGGCTCGGATTACAAGTGTGTACCACCACACCTGGCTATTGGAGTTTTTATATATTCTGGGAAAAATGATCGGAAGATACCTGTATCTATATCTGCATATATATTTAATTATATACAATTTTCTGCTAATTTGAGACCTGCTTTTTCATTTTGCTAATGATAAAATTTGAAGAGTAATTTTTCATTTTATTTTATCAGTTGAAATGATTATTTGTGTATTATCATTTTCTTAATTTTATACATTTTTATGTTCTTCAGAAAACTTTGGCCTAAATTAAAATCAGACTTAATCACTCTTTATTTGAGAGAGTATGGGGGGGTTCAGGGACGGAGAGACAGAAAGGGAAAAACAAAGAGAAGGGGTGAAGAGCTGAGGTTTATTTCCCTCCTTATGTGTAGTCAACTGTTCCAGTTCAATTAGTTCTAGATTCCTTTGGCAAAACTAAAACTGACAAAATCCGCATGAATCTATGGTTCAATTCTTCAATCTCTGGCACTGATCTACAGTCTGAACTTATGTAAATAGTATAATTTTACTGTATTCTATCTTGACAACAAATCCTCAAGTTAGGCATTTAATTTTTAAGATATATTCTTGTACAAAATTATTTTAATTTCCATAGGAACTTTAGCATCATCTCATTTTCCATACGAATGCTGGAATTATCCCATGACTTTGTAAGAAAAATGTTTGGAATTTGTTACATACTACAAAATTTGCTACAACCAACTGGAATATTTATTATAATGTCCTTGACTAGATAAACATATGTAGAGATGACACATTAATAATATTGATCTTCCAATTGATGAAGACCATATATCTCACTATCACTTAGTTCTTTAAATTTTTCTCAGGCTTGTTTCAGAGTTGGCAATGTTCAGGTCTTTCAAATAGTTTATTATATGTGTACTTTAGTATTTTTTTTTTTAATACTACTGCAACTAGAATGAATTTTCTATTTCAATTTGTTTTACTCATGTATAGACATAATATTTAATGTTTTTATGTTGCTTATTTTGTGATTCCAACTTAGTTATTAATTCTGATAACTTTTCTTTGGATATTCTTTACTACTTTTTATGTATACAGTTAAGTTGCTTCAGTTTTTTTCTGCCCATATGCTTTTTACTTATTTTTCTTGCTCTAGTGTAGTGGCTAGGATATTACACATACACACACCAAAAAATATTTTTTTGAAACAATCTCTTCAGGCTGACTTTGATCTCACTGTGTATCCAAGGCTGCCTTGAACTCACTTCAGCCCTCCTGCCTGAGCCTCCCAAGTGTGGGATTCCAGCCACACACAGACGCCTGCTACACATAAATTTTAAAGAAATCATGAGAGGGAACATCTTTGAATACTTCTTGATTTTGTTTGGAAGGGTACTATGAATTTTGTTATCAATGCTGACATTATACATATTTCATAGCATATTTCTGAGATTCATTCGTGTTCTAGCATACATCAGTACTACATTAAATTAATGGCAGAATAACAGTCCATTGTAGGTAGAGGCCATCATTTGTCTTTTCATTCAACAATGTGATGGACATTTCCATCCTTTTACCCTTTGACTACTATGAACACAGCTGTTATTTTTACTTAATTTTATGTATTTTAAAATTTTTATTAGTATGGGTTTGTAATCCATAATGGTTATGCTATGGTTGAGACATTGTGTCAACTTGAGAAGTCTAGAAGCTCAACTGAATAACTCAGTAGTTCTACATCCTGGGATGAAAAGGATATCCCCTTCCTGCTGTAGGATGCTGTTCACTGTGTAAACTGGAGAAGTTTAGAAGGTTAACTCTGTGACTTAGCAGGGAGCCAGGGTCGTTACTTTACGCAAGAGGAGGGCCTGAAGATAGTGTGGGTGTAAAGGACCACCTCCCTCAGGACGGGTAGGCTATATACAATATAAGGAGAGAAAAGAGGCTTGCTCCACTCCCCTTTTTGCTGTTGCTGCTTTTGCTGTCTTGTGCCTTGCCCCTGAGCTATGCCAAACTGCCTTGGAGTCAGCTAATTATAGACTGAAACCTCCACAGACTGTGAGTTAAATGAACCTTTTCTTCCTTAATTTTGGAGATTGGGTATTTTGTCTCAGCAACTAAAGAAAAGTAACCAAAACAGATTACATTCACCGTGAGGTATTGGTACATGTGCATAACACATCTTATTTCTTTTTTCACACCCTTCCCTTCCTCTTTGTCCCATCTGCCTCCATCTCCTGCTGACTTCCCCTTGTCTAAAGAGCTCTTTCCAGGTGTCCTGTTACAAAGTGCTACCATTAAGGCAGCTGTACAAGTGGTTTTCTTCCTTTCAGTACATTTTCAACTCTTCTGGACATACACATAAAAGTGTGATTCGCGGTTTTATATGACAGTTTTACGATTAATTCTTGGAGGAACTTCTGAACTCTTTTGCATAGCACCTGTACTATGTTATCTTATTGCCAACAACATATGACATTTTTGGGGCTGGGGATTTGACTCAGCAGCACAGCACCTGCCTGGTAAGCACAAGGTCATGAGTTCGATTCCCTGCACTGGAAAAAAAAAATGACAATTTTTGAAAGGAATATCCTAATGCTTCTTCATTGTTTTTGTCAATTACAAATTCTTTAATGTCATTTTTTCCCTTAGCACTTGGAATTTTCCGTCTCACTAGTTTCTCTGTCTCCAAGATTTCTGAAGCGATATTGGTTTTTAATTTTATTGTGAATAACTTGTACCTGATGAGTTATTCATTTTTTAATAGTTTGATTATAGTGTTTCACAGTTTAAATTTCTTTGTATTTACAAAATTTGGAGTTCACTTAGTTTCTGGAAGTTTTAGGTTGATGTATTTCATCAAATCTGAGTTTTAGTTTTCGTGCTTTGTTTTCCACAGTGCAGACTGAAGCCAGGGCTTCAGTCACTTTAGACTCATGCTGTACCACTAAGCTTCACCCAGATTTTAACCATTATTTTTTCAAGTTTTTTTTTTTTTTTTTTTTCTTCTTTCTGTCTTTTTTCTCTGACTCCTGTAGGGAGGATAAATTTATTTGATGCCATTGCACAAATTTTAGGCCTTGTTCACATCTTTTTTGTATATTTTTGTATTTCTCAGATGGAGTAATTTCAATTTTTCCATTTCAAATTTCCTGATTCTTATTCTGCTTACTCAAATCCTCTAATGAGCCCCACTAATGAATCTTTAATTTCAGTTATTGTAGTTTTTTATGGCTGCTGAATTTCTCTTTGTTTCCGTTTAATGATTTATTTCTTTGCATTGATATTCTTTATTCAGACATCATTCTCTTTGTTTCCTTATTTCTTTTAATGAATTTAAGACAATTGATTTAAATTACTTAAGGAAGTCCAGTGTCTGAGTCCCCCCCACACACATGGCTTTTGTTAGTTTAATTTTGTCCTGTGAAATGCCGTATTTTCCTTATTTTCCAATTTCTTTGTATGCTTGATAATTTTTAGTTGGAAATTAGATATTTAGATATTAAAATTTGGTAACTCTCAAAATTGGAGGCTTCCCAACCCTGGCATTTGTTGTTACTGATTCTTGCTGGCTGCAGTTGTCTATTTGTTTTAATAGTTTTCTAAATTCTGTGTTTAAGCAAGACTATGTTTCTTTTGATAATAGCTCACTGTAGTTTCTGTTTAGTTATCCTAGCTTTCACTAAGTAACTTGACAGTAACCTGATAGTACCATCTTTAACTTCCTGGAGGTAAAAAGAAAAAGGTACTCTCCCACTCCTTACAGATTATATCTGACCTAGAAAACCTTTTTAATACTCCAGTTGCCAGGTTGCCTTCATCTCTGCCTTTGCTTTCACTTCCTCCATATGTAGCCTTCCAAGTTCAGCTACAAGTTCAAACTAAGTGTCTCCTAAGTTCCTTCTAAGCATGCATCTAGTGTGCATAGCACAGTACATATTTTCCAGTATAAGTGCTAGCTTTTCCAAACTCTGATTTCCCCCAGAATATTCCTTCTCACTTTGTTTTTACTGGTGTCTGTCTACTGTTTGCTTGCCCATTGTTTCTTCTTCACAAAGCTGTGGGCTATGCTGTTAAAATGTTTTTGACAAAAGTCATTGGGAAGTTGCTCCTGATGTGTGTGAAAGAAAGTTCACCGCATGAGCCTTTCTTTCAGGGACTCACCAGGCAGATCAAAGCATACTTTCACTGTTCATATAATCTGCGTCATCATTTGCACCTATATACATTTAAAGTTTAATTTAATAGAAACATATTTGGATTTTTGTTTTACTAGAGTGGTTCTCAATTTACACTTAATATGGTTACTGAAATATTTGGGTTTAAATCTACTTAACAAAGAATTATTTTATGAGTTTTTTTGTATTAGCTATACTTACCTTCTTACCTTTTGTATTTACTTCCTCTAGATTAATTGAATAATTTAGAGCAGGGTGTTTTATTTTTATTATTGATAATGGCATATGCAGTAAGCTACTGCTAGATCATTTTGATTCTATTTAGGAATACTTTTATATTTGTTTAGGGCTTTTGCAGAGCGAGCATTATTCCGATGAAAATTTAGTACTGTTTCTAAGTCATGGCCTTTCTTGGGCTTTAGTGAGTACTCTTATCAAACTATTCATTGTGACCATTTGGAATGGAAATGGGTGTTATCACTGTGTGATATTTTAGAATTTTTCACCTCATTTTTAGTTACTCTCTGTTAGAATTGGAAAAGTTTTATTTTATACCCACTTCTTAATATTGAGCAGAAGGTTAGGTATTTTGTAAAAGCTTCTGTTGCTAATTTGCTATATGGCTTTGGTCTTCTAGAATCCATAAACTTCAGTCCCATTAGCCTCCATGAATTCTCATTTCTGTTTCCTCAAATCACTGAGAGTCCTATTGCCTCGTTAGGATCTAAACTCCCTACCACACATACAAGCACACATACTCCTATTACCCAGAATATTCTTTCTGATGAAAGATCGAATCAGTTCCAGGGCCCATCTTTGATTACTAGTTTCCATTAATCCAGCTTCCATGAGCTTATGCCTGTGTTGCAGTGTCTCAAAGTTTATATATTTTCTAGTTCTCTGTTTAATTGTGGCAGGATATAAGCATGATCTACAATACTCTATTAAAGTTTATATCCATTTGCTAGGGCTTCTATAGCAAAGGACAACAAATAAATTGACTTAACCCCTCCAAATTCATTATTTCTCATTGCTGGAGACTAGAAGTGTGAACTGAACACTATGCTTCTTTCAAAGGCACTAGTGATGGATTTATTCCCAGATTTTCACATAGTCCATCATAGTTTCTTGGCTTCTGGAAGTAAACTCCATTCTCTACAGGGCACTCTCCTCTCTGCAGGTCTTTGTAACCATGTTTTCCTTTTTCAAGTACACAAGTCATACTGGATTTCTTATAAGTTCATCCCAAATAAGGCCACCTTCTTAGGATGGAATTAGAATTCTTTACAGTTGTCATTTATTCTGATATTCAGGGACTAAGAAATTCTGATATTCCGGAATTAAGAAACATACAGACTGACAGTGGACATAATGTGTTATTCACTTGGGATAGTTCATAACACAAAAATTGCTTTTGCACAGAAAACATAGACCAGCAGTTGACTGATCTGGGTATATGCAGAAGCATACAAGTTTCTTTAGTTATTTTTGGGTGATTGCAAATCTATGCTCCAGATTATTTTGACTTTTTGTTTTACTTCACTTCTCTATTGTGAGTTTATTACCATAACATTCTATTACAATAGAGACGGTTTAGAAATTTATTTAATCTGAACAAGATTTGTATCTACCCAGGATTAGTTCTGTGAATTTAAACATTATTTTCCATGAATTACACCTAAATTTATGTATAAATTAATGTAACAACACACTGAAAATGCCTAAATGAGTTCATGTAATTCCATAAACACACAGATTGAATTCTGACTCTTTTAGTGAGATATTTTTGTTTCTAGAAATCTGTAAACATTATTTCCCATGAATTACACCTAAATTTCACTATGGGAAATTTAATTATGTACTTTATCAAAATTTGATGTCACCAGTACAGGCTTTTTCTCCCTTTATAAACTCAGTATGCAATTCCAAACTTTGTACACTTAAAAAAAAATTAGTAACTGTGCTTAATAAAGCAGGTGGCTAAAGTTGTGAAGGTTGTTAGTCCCTAAAAACATTTTCTACTTTTGAAACACATTATGTGTCATAATTTTGGTTGTTTTTCACAATATAAAGATTTCTAGAAACAAAAATATCTCACTAAAAGAGTCAGAACTCAATCTGTGTGTTTATGGAATTACATGAACTCATTTAGGCATTTTCAGTGTGTTGTTACATTAATTTATACATAAAGAATGTCTTCTAAGAATTTAAAATTAAATTTAAAAGTTGGATCTAGATAAGGGCTGTGGAGAAAAAAATTGCTTGTTCTTAGTATTGAGTGCTCTTTTAAGTAATCTTAGTAAGAAATTTAAAAAGTGGCCCAGAATTTTAATTAGGAGTTTACCCAAAATGTAGTTCTAGATACATTCTTAAATTTATCTAAATATAAAAATGCTCAAAAAATCACCCACACCATCCTCATGAGTAACACACACGCAGACACACACACAGACACACACACACATACACACACACACACACAGGGGTGTGTGAATATAATAGTACCTGAATTACTGCAAAGAGGTTCTTACAATGATCTGAGAAAACCAGGAAAGAAAGAGAATTTTTTTCCTAAAAAAAGTACTTTATTTGTAACTCTGTATTGTCTGTACTGTCCTTTTGCTATTTTGTAAAAGGTTGTCTGTCTGTTAGTTAATGTTTTCCTCCTTTTATTTTTAAAATTAAAAAATTTTTAAAAAGTGCAGTTAACTCTCCACATTCACAGATTATACATCCAGGAACTTGACCAATTACGAGTTGAAAATAATGGGAACAATAATTTTGTTTATACTGAAAGTGTACAGAAATTTTTTTCTTGTGGTTATCTCCTCATAAATACAATATAACAACTAGTTATACAGCACTTACACTGTTTGGGATATTACTGTGTCAGTAATCTAAAGATGACCTCAAGTACACGGGACGATATGCCTAGGTTTTAATTGAAATATTATACATCATTATACATAAGGAGCATTATACATAATGAGCATTATAAGGATACATAAGGAGCATTATACATAGTCATTATACATAAGGAGCATTCATGGATTTGGGTATCTGTGGAAGCAGAAGTGCGAGCCTTAAAAACATTTCCCTGAAGATATGGCAGAATGACTAACAACCTTTAGCGTTCTTTGAAAATTTAGTATGTGGTAGGTCTTATTAGATTTATTAGCTCATTTCCTTTTCTCAATGATCATAAAACGAGTTTCCTTGTTTCAGAGGTAATGAGACCAAGACCCATAAAATGAGGAGCTGAGGGTTGCAAAAGACTGTCTAGTTTTTGAACATCTAAATTTTAGAGATTAAAATATTTATGCAGCTAGGAATAGCAAAATCTATTGCCTTTCCTCACAACTTGTTTTTCTTGTAAGGTGAATGTCAGTATATTGATCCTATAACCTTCTCAGCTTTACAATTTTGATAATTCTTTAGAAAAAAAGCAAATTGGACATAAAATTTGTAACTTTGTGAAGACTTTTTCTAAAGGGGATTTAGAATATATGAGGACTGATTTTCATGAGACGGCACTGGACAGAATACGTTCAAGTTCCAATCTTAGAAACTTTGCCAATTCAAGTGAAAACTTTCCAGTTTGCGAATCACCCTCTTACTCTCCAGAAAGAACTGCCCAAGAGATGCAAGAACATATACTGGTAACCAATGCAGTTTTATAGTGCTTCAAATGCATTTTGTTATAAACAAAGTAATTTATATCCAATAAGAACAGTGATTCCATCCATTATTCTCAGAATAGTTTCATTTTCACTATGGGAAATTTAATTATGTACTTTATCAAACTTTGGTGTCACCAGTACAGGCTTTTTCTCCCTTTATAAACTCAGCTGTAAGACATTTTGCAAGTTTTACATGTACTGAGTGCAGATCATACAATTAAATAAACTAATTTACATTCTTCAAGTTAATAGTCCTGTGTTTCCTTATGGCTAATCTTTCATCTGCAGTATGGAAATAGATTTTATGAACATTTAACACAATTATGTCTTGTATGGATGATGTTTCCTCTTTTTAATACAATAAATAGGGAGCTATATTTGTACAAAGCTTTATTTTGGCATAAAGTTTTAGATAGATGTTTTACATTAATATAAATAATTTTCATTCTTGAAGAGATTACAAGCAATTACAGGTCCCTTTAGAATATAAATTATGATATTTTTCTTCATTTTTGAGAAGAATGGCCAGATAACACTGGGGTTAGATGACCAATTCAAAAACATAAGAATTGTAAGTAACTATAGGGAAATAAAAATTCAGGTTTTCCACTTTCTGGTATGTTGATTTGTTATTTTTTTTTAAAAATCTGTTAAACCTCAGGCTCAGTTATCTAGTATGTTTATTGGTAAACAGAAAGAATGAATAACTTTATCTATTTCCATATCATTTCTACTTAATATCGTATAGTAAGTATCGTATATTTAATTTGGAGGCTGAATCGACGAACTTTGGCTGATTCATATAGGTTATAATGTTTACCTGATGCCATGCTTTAAATCGATGAACATTTAATAAATAGAAGGTAACATTTTTTGTCTGAAACTTCTGGATCCACATGTGTATCCAAAGTCTTTCTTGAACAAAAATGATCTTTACTCACAATTTCTACTATGATTTCATGTGTCCCTAAGACAGATACAAAGGTTTTATATAGTATTCTTCAAGAAAGTCTATCTGAAATATTCTATATCAGACATTTTTACAACCATTTAGTCCTTAAAATAGTCTTTGAGTTATAAGACAGGTCTTGTTGCTTCAATGATTAGAAGAGAAAATAAGGATAATTTGGTTAAAATTCACTTTTCAAAAGTCATGTGTATAGGAAAATGAAATATTTAAATCTCTAGGTCTTAACTCAGATTATGATTTCCATGATTTTTTTTTTTTTGCCTTTTTGAGACAGGGTTTCACTATGCAGCTCTGGCTAGCATTGAACTCACTTTGTAGCCCAGCTGGCCTCGAACTCACAGTGATCCTCCTGCCTCAGCCTCCCGAGTGCTGGGATTACAAGCATGCCCCACCACGCCTGGCTTCAGGTTATGATTATATTGAGCTATATTCTTAAACTGAGACACTTGTTATATAGTGACTTGTTTCCAAATTAGTAATCCATTATGAAGCTTCACTTACACCATCAGTGAAATAAAGGGAAATGAACTTGCCTTCAAAATAATGAACTTGGTATTTACTGAATTTCCAAAATACTGTCATTCCAAATAGTGAATCATCTGACTTCAAGCACACGTGATTTTCAAATAATTATCTAGAATTACTTATGTGTTGGCTGTGGAAAGTGAAAAGAATACAATAAAGAAGAAAAAAACTGTTGTATGTAAGTAAACAAGGAAACACATAAACAAATAGTGAATTCAGCATTAAGAAAGAATTGTTTAAAGACCGTATTATAATTAACTCATAGTTATAGAGAAGAAAATAATGGTTTTAAATAATGTTTTGAGACTTTTAAAGAATTCTGACTTATATGTTATGCCTTTAAGTAGCATATTTATCTGATACCAGTTTTTCTAGGATGTCATCTTCTCACATTTTATAAAGGTAATAATACCAATTTTTTAAAATAAGAATTTAAAAATTTCGTTCAGATATAATGTCACTACTTGTCTACAAAGTAGTCTTTCTAGCTGTTTTGAAATGAACATTTGCCATAGCCATTTTGAATTTAAGAGATTCTGAAGAGGCTAGAATAATATTTATTTAAAAAACTAAATCATTATTCTGGCAGTCAAGCATTGACTCACTTTTCTTTTACTGTAACACCAATAAAGTCTTAGTATTTTGTGCTTTCAAGATACTTCCTGAATGCTTACTCAAACTGAAGGAAAAGGAAATTATTGCCGAAATCTGACTCAAAGCCTTTGAACTCACTCTTCTTCAGAAATGGAACCGTCCTTGTATGTAAAATTTCTCTACTACTTGTGTGCTTTAGGGAAGTAGAGAACACTTCAGGTGTCACAATTAAAAGATATTGATTCTGTGAAGTTAGTGTTTTCAGTTATAAAAGCTAGGGGTTTACAACTTTCGTTGCTGGATAAATCCTATTAATTTAATATCACAGCTTGGAAGCCTATTATGTTGCACCTTGCAAGCTTTGGCTAAAGTACCACAGCAGTCATTTCAGTGAGGTGTAGTGACAATCTGTAAGGACCTATTTCTCCTCTTCCTTATTTTTCAACTCATATGAATTCAATTTTGCTCCCTTTTTAAAAATTTTACATTTTGAAGTCCCAACACTTAATATGATTACATTTGGAGACAGAGCTCACACAAAACTAACAAAAAAGGCCATAACCATAGGACTCTAATCTCACAAATTAGTATCCTTATAAAAAGAAGAAGAGACATCAGAGAACTGTCCCTTCAGGAGAACAGAGGAGAGGTCTTCTGAGGACACAGAAAGAAGAAAGACCTTAAGAGAAACCAGTGCTCAGAGGTCTTGTTCTTTGACTTCTAGTCTTCCTTTCTACCAGCACTCTGATTTTTCCGAACCCTTACCAGAAACACCATCAGGCTCTGTTTGCTGTATTCTAGGTCTCCTCTACTCCATCCCGAACCCTTTCCCAGCTCCTCCCACAAGCAAGTTCCAAAGACTTCTGAACCACATCATCAGGGTTAGTCACAGCAATGACTCCATTTCTTTTCCATGTCTGTCAGACTTTCCATCACTGAGATACAATATTTGACACCCTCAATTTAAAGGAAGAAAAGTTTAATTTGGTTCAAGGTTTCAGGGGGTGCAGTCCAGGGTCAGCAAACTCTAAAGCAGAAACATCATGGTAGACAGTTATGGTGAAACAAAGCTCCTCAACTCCTAGCACTAGGAAGAACAGCAGGGGAACAGTGCCAGAGAAGAAACAGTAAAGGACCAGGCAGAAGCCAGGTCACATCTCTATGCTCCAGACACATCCAGAGGTGTGCTTAACCCACTCAGAGGGACAAGGAGAAGATGGCCATCTGTAAGTCAGGGAAAGAGGGCTCAGAACACAAACCTGCTAATTCATTGCCTTCCTCTTGGACTTCTACCCTTCCAAATTGTGAGAAAATAAGTATCTTTGCTTAAGTCACCCCATCTTTGTTATGGCAGCCCTAACAAACCAATATAATGTTCAAAAGAATCAAAAGCAGACTTTTGAAAAGTCATTTTGTACAGCAATGTTCACAGCATCATAACAAGTGATACATGAAATACGAGTGAGATATATAGATGACAGATGAGAGATAGATAAATAGATGATAGATAGATAGATAGATAGATATGGAGAAAGTGAATTCTGACACACGATGCACAAAACTTCAATTTATTTTACCAAGTGAAATAATAGTGCCACAAAAAGCAAAGTTCTGTGTGATTCTACTTGTATGTGGTACTTAAAGTAATCAAATTGAAAGAGACAGGAAGTAGAATTGTGGTTGTGGGGTGTAGAAGGAGATGCTGAAACAATGCGTACAGTACCACCTACAAATAAGAAGGAAAACTAGAGATAAAATACACTGTTGTTACTACAATGGACATTAAAGTTGGTATTTTTTCACTTATAGATCAAATAGACACTGTAACAATATTTAAAAGATTCCTATTTATGAAGTAAGAACAATTAAATAATTAATTAAATTATATCATACATTGGGCTTTGTTTTAATACAACTGCATATTGACACAATAAATTAGAAAATAAGTCTGAAAATATTGAATAGACTAAATGAAATAGAGATTTTGGAAGTTAAACTATCCATTCAGTCTTCTCATAGTGGGGTCTTTACATTGTTTCACAAAGGATAAATGTCAGAAAACCATTTTTAGCTGGCAGATTAGCTACCTGATAGTGAGAGATCTGGAAATCT
Source organism: Chinchilla lanigera (assembly GCF_000276665.1). Taxonomy (NCBI): domain Eukaryota; kingdom Metazoa; phylum Chordata; class Mammalia; order Rodentia; family Chinchillidae; genus Chinchilla; species Chinchilla lanigera. The sequence continues at coordinate 5,515,038 of NW_004955512.1, read as the reverse complement.
GTTCATTTAAATTTCGCTGTAACAACTTTTAAGATGCATGGAAATTCTCTCTCTCTGTCTGTCTGTCTGTCTGTCTGTCTCTCTCTCTCTCTGTCTGTCTCTGGTACTTTACTTGAATTTTTTAAGCTGCTGGAAGCTGATCCTTTTCATATCTATGTTTAAGGAAGTGCTCAAGGTCACAGCACTGAAAGACAGCATCGGCAGGCATCTTACCATGATAATCTCTGCAGAGGTCAGGGGTGAGGAAGACAGATGGAAGAGGTAAATCTTACCCATCCACCATGCAGTCCAAATAAATAATTTTTCACTCTTTTCATCAGGGAACTGTTTTTGATAGAAAAGCAAGGGATTCCACTAAGAAAACAATAGTATTCCCTCCATTATATATATATGTATATATATATATATATATATATATATATTTATGAGATAAAAGTAATAAAGCATTCATTTTCTTAATATCTTAAGGAATAATATGATGTCACGTTGTATACAGAGCATTTATTAGAGGTTTATGGACTATGTATGGTGTGTCCCTCCAAACCTCACTTAGGTTCGAAGAGCAACATGAATTTGCTTGGAGGGAGGACCTCTGAGAAGGTGAAAAACCTGAAATAGATAAATGAGGCTTGATTCCTAATCCCACAGGACCAATGTCCTTGTAAGAAAAGAAAGAGTCCCCAGAGATTTCCCTTGTCACCATGTGAGGTAACAGTGAAAAAGAACTGTCTGTAAGCCAGAAAAAGGGACCTCAGGGAAACCCAACTCTTTTAAGCCTGGACTTTGAATTTACTAAGCAGCTTGAAGTTCAAGGAAATAAACTTCTATTATTTAAGCAAACCAGCCTGTAGTGTTTTGTTATGGTAACCTGAAACAAACACTTGTCCTGCAAGGGGTCAGCATGTCTTCTATTTCATTGTGATGGACTTTGTGTTTTTGATATCAAAGGAAGGTACTGAACGTTCACTGGAGACACAAGTTCCACTATTATCATTTTTCTAGTTTAACAAGAGTACACTTATTGTGAGATTCACCAAGCTTGGAAGCTTCTAGGTTTTTATATTGTCATTTATTTTCTTACGATTTAGTGACTATTTGGAAAGTAAGAACTTAGTGCTTGTACTTTTTCTACATAAAAATCCCATTTATACTTTTTTTTTTCCAATATGAAGCTTGAAATGATGATGAATTCAACTCTCCTTTATCCTTAAAGACAGATGTTTAAAGCTTAGTTGCTGGTGTTCAGGATTTTAAAATTGGAAATAAAAATAGTTGGCCATCAGTTCCAACATTTTATTTTACATTTCAAGACATTGGCTCCAGGAGATTCCAATGGCTTCCCTTCAGCTGTTCATTTTGTCAGTGATGAGAAAGGGGAAAATTTGCAGGCAAAGTGATGAAAGAATAAAGGAGAGAGCATAACTTGCAAAATGTACCCTGAATCACAGGAGATAAACAGTGCCAGAGAAAAATCATGACGTTTATTGCAGGCCATCTCAACGCTCATCCTTTTACCATTAGTTTATTTAGACACATGTGTTTTTGGTAAGACCACACACACTGATCAAGTTTCCACATGAACTCATAAATCCTAGAGATAAAGCCCTTAGTTGAAGTAACTCCCTAGTCAGATGAATCCCCCCTACGATTATCCAATAACTCCACCACCCAAAACCTTATAAAGACTCTTCCCTAGCTTCACCCCCCTTTTAGGGATGGGACGCCATGGTTTTTGTTTTGTGTTTGTTGGTTTATTTGTTTGCTGAAACAAGTAATGATTTAACTCTGTTGACCACAGGCTTTTGTGTCTTTGTAAGAGGAAAAAAGACTCTCAAACCCCAAATTGTAAAATATGCAATTCCTTGGATTTTGTTCCAGAAGTAATCCCTGCCTATCCCTAGGTTTCATACTGCCAAAACTTTACTGTCTTTTTTCAGGTATGACTTTTCTTTAAGTATCTTATCTTTCCTTTTGCCTTTTCTATTTATTTTACAATTTCACTATTATTATTAAACATGTCAGTTACAGTGGGGAAGCATCTTATAGGATATTCTAGTTTCTAAATTCAGCAACCATGGCAAAATTATATATAATTAGTATGTTATAAAAATTATTTTAAATTCTGAATTATAAGCAGTGTATGTAAGGGTTGGAATTGTACCTCAGAGACAGAGTACTTGGATAGCCTGCACAGGTCTCTGGGTTTGTGTAGGTGTACATAGTAAATAAATTATAATTGATATAATTGTAAATCAGTTACACATTATACATATGCATGTTGTAATTTGGCAAGCCAATTTAAATTGTTATTTCTTTTCAATTTGGTTTTCCTAAGCTTCCATAGATGTGTTCCTTTTAAGTGATACTCAAAAGTGATACAATTATCGTAATACAATGATGTATTCATTTACAAACTTCATTTGTTTTATGACTTTGGAGAAGACAGCTACATTTGTATTTGTGTGGGGAAGATGGCGATTGTATTTGTCACCCAATGAAGAGTTTGTGGATAAAAACAAAATTTTACTGTATTCTTTCCTTTGCAAACCAAATTGTTTGCAAACAGAAGCATTGGTGAGCCGAGGTATTATTGCACTAATAAACTAGACTCTGTGATGTATATGTTTTTGTGTTATATAAGTGCATTTTTCTTAGGCACTTTATTTCACCTTCATTTCCTAAAAGGTTTCATTCAGAGCAATTTAAATTATTTATTTAAAAGTCATATATTGGGGCTGGGGATTTAGCTCAGTGGCAAAGCACCTGCCTGGCAAGCGCAAGGTCGTGAGTTCGGTTCCCAGTACCAGAGAAAAACCAAAAAATAAAAAAATAAAAAAAAAATAAAAGTCATATAAGTGTTAGTGTGGAAGATCTATGGAAGTTACTGTGGTGGGTAAGCCTAGCTTCTACCATGAACTAACAAGTTAGCCTCAAAGATTTTGCACATAAATATTCAAATTATTTCACATGAAATTTAGAGATAATTCAAATAAAATATAGGATCACTCTGTAAGTGGGAACATTGGCATTTTCTCTGAATGTTAGTATTAGAAGAGTACTTTAACATATATTAAAGTATTTGATGAATATATGCAATGACATAATAATATGATATCTGTTTGAATCTAGAAACAGGATTGAAAGTTGCCTATGTGGACACTGCAGTATTATCTTGGGCAATTCACTTAAACTCTTGGAGATAATGGGTGCTGCTTTTACTGATAGATGCCTCATCATCTTTTCTGGTATTGTGAAATTCAGTTGAAGTAGCAATGACACTGAGTTATTTTGTAAGCTTTAATATCCTTAGAAGCTAAGTATGTACGCATATTTAATTAAAATTGGAATTTATGTCATCGTAGAACAAAGGAAGAACACAACTTCAACAGTTAAGCATTTCATAGTAGGAGTCTCTTTCTTCAAAATGAATTTGAGGGGATGGAGATTTAGCTCAGTGACACAGCTCCTGCCTGGCAAGTGCAAGGTTGTTAGTTTGATTCCTGGTACCAGAAAAAACCAAACTAAAAAAAAAAAAAAAAAAAAAAAATTAATTTGACTATTGTGTTTTAACTATGAAGTTAGTTAACATATTGTGTGGAGAAATGTGTTGAAAAGCAAAGCTCTATCTTGTGGTTGAACATCACCTTAGTAATAACACTTAGCCTTTCTGAACCTCAGTCTAGTAATTTGAAAGTTTGTTATGAAGTGAGAAAACTGCCAATCAGAGGAGGCTACCAGATAGACTAACTGACATGGCAAAATGAGGCCTATGTTTTGGCAGCTTATTCTTTCCTGTTCTGTCAACATTTTAACATTTCCCTATTTTCCTTCAGAGTCTCCTGTCCTCTGGCCATGGTCTGTCTTCCACCTTTCACACCAACACTAGAAAACAAAACAAGCTAGTTTTTTCCTTCTTCTCCAGGCAGTCTCATTACTCTTTCAACATAATTCATCCCAGGGAGACTTTTTTGCTTTTGACAGATTCTGTTCCACCTGATAAAAAATTATCCTCAGCTTTTTCTTATTATACAAACAAATGAAAAGGCATAAGAACATAGGGCAGAAAGAGCTGGCTTAACATTTAAAACTTTAATAGATTTTCCATAGATTTTAAATGCAAGCCTTCCTGCCAAATGTCCTTGTTTATTATTTGGAAGATTATAAGAAACTGTAACTATATAATTTCACAATAAATTTGCCAACCATTTTCATTCAAATCAGGTCTCCCAACAACTCAATATAATATTGATTCTTAGAAGCGGCCCAAGAGCAGTAAACCAGGGTTAGCACACATTATGTTTTCCCCTTTCCTGAGATTCAAATGAATCATCATATTATTGTAGACATAATGAAGGTACTTACAGTGCTATGTTTTACACAGAAGTCAGATTGCATTATTATCACATATAACAAAATATCCTCTGGTAAAACTCGATACGTAGTATGCTAACTTACAAATGATAGGAGCATTCTTTTTAGGGACATTTTAACATGTCTAAATTAATTTTGCATTTTCTTTAATAAAACTTCATAGAAAAGACCAATAAACACATCTTATTAACATATGGTACATTCCTGTAGTCTCAGGACTAGGGAGGCTGAGGCAGGAGGATCACTGTGAACTTGAGGCCCACCTGGATTACAAAGTGAGTTTAAGACCAGCCTTGCCAAGGATATAGCTCAGCGGCACAAGTGCCTGCCTGGTTAGCCCAAGGTCCTGAGTTTGATTCCTGGTAGAAAAGAACAAAAACCAAAACTACAACAACAACAAAAAGCCTTAACTTCCTAGATAGAAAAAATGAAAAAGGACCATAAGCACTGAGTTGCAAATAAGGCCAGAATATATTTGATTACATGATGAATTCAGGTTACTTAGGCAGTATAGAAAATTATGGTAGAGAAATCTCAAAATATAATTTTCTTTTTGGCAGTACAATTTATTTTACATTGTGAATGAATAAGATTGTCTTTTTATCTTGCCAGACCATATTGTCTCATTTTTAAATCTCTATAAACCATATATTTTTAAGACAAAATGAAGAAAACAACATTTTAACAACTCATAGCACAATAAAACAAACACCATATTCGGCCAGCAAAACTAGAAATTATGACTTCTGTTTTGAGTAATGCCTACATTTTCTTTGTAATTATAAAACAAAATGTAGCTACTACACATAAATTATTTCCATCAAATATTTGATTCAGATGCCTACAGACTAGGTGGAACTACCATTCAATTCTGTATTGGCAAAATAGCTAATCATGCCAAATATTTTGATTGGAGATTCTTGATTGAATTTTAATAAATGTAGCTTCTTTATATTTATATTCTATCTTTATTCTATATTTATGTCCTATTCTAATATTTCTCTAAATTCATTTACTCCTTGACATCATATGAAGCCCCATATGTATACATATATTTAGTATTTTTGCATCTTAAAAATAGATGTGTGTGTGTCATGTTTTGTTCTATACCTACAGGGAGGTAACATTATGTTCTATCAATTTTTTAAAAAAATACTGCATGAAGATTTTAGATGTCACTTCTTAATCCAGGTTTCTGTGCCAGGAAGTGAGGTCTCAGGAGAAACAAGTCATTGATATTTGGATCTTGCATTTCTAGCTTAAAAGGAGAAATACATAAAATCACCCAATGTGTGCTTTTGCATTATGGCAACTCCAACTGACTTCCACAGGACTCTTTTGAATTTTATCTTCTCTTCTTGCAACTACACTGATTTCAGTATCTTTCAGTTACAACCTGGCTTCTTACTTTCCTGCCCCAATTTACAGGCTAGAATTTTACTTAGAATTTAAAATCTATATCAAATACACTTTTGAAATATCTATGTTTCCTCACCCTACACCCCCTCTCCTTAGCAGCATATAATCTGTCCTACCTGTTGTCCCCTTTAACATTTTTATAAATCTCAACCTAGTCACAATATATTAACATAATAGTTATATGATATTTAATTGATGCCTAATAAATTAATTAAACATTACATTGATTTAGTGAACTCTAGACAGCCTTGTGTGCTGATCATGATTACCTGATAGATGGTTGTTGCTGTTGTAGTTGTTGCTGTTGTTACTGTTAAGTAGAAGTTAGAAAAGGAAAAAATATTATTGTTTATATCTAGACATTTCCCCACAACCACATGAACTCAAATGTGGAGTTCTGGGGAGGTGAATGGATTATGGGAGCATGATACTCAACGTGGACTAAACCACTCACGAGTATATAGGTAAGTGTCATTTTAGGAGTTAAAGTCTTTTGGGCGGAGGTGGGTCAGGGCTGTGGCCCCAAACAGGTGTATCTCCTGCTCTTCTCCCCCCTTGATCTCTCTCTGCTTCCTATCTGTCATGGGATGAGCTGTTTCTCCTCTCTGATGCCCTTCTACCATACTGCCATGCCTTGGAGCCAGCTGCTTATGAAGTGACACTTCTACAAATTGGGAAGCAGAATAAATCTTTCCTCCTTAGAGTTGTTTTAGGTGTCAGGTATTGTGTTTCAGTGACCAGAAAATTAATTAAGACAATTCTTACTGTAGTAGTAGATGAAAATTAGAAAAAAAGCAAATTTTAACTCAATATAAGAATGCTTTTGTAAAAATTGCATATCTTATTTGTTTTCTTATTTTATTATTACATTCCTGCAATATATCATGAATACATTCATTATAGGTAGTTGGTCCATGTATATGACACCTCTTATTTTGTTTTACATCCACTTCCCTTCTATTTTTCTTGCATTTCTTAGTCTCCTTCACATTTGGTAAATATCTATCTCCCTATTTGTCTATCTTTTATTTTGTTCCCTTCTAGGTATCTTCCCCAAAGAGTTATAAAACATTCTTTCTTATAAGTATAGGCAATAGTATTTCATCATCACTGGAGTCTTTCCATCAAGAAGTTGCAGAGGAATAACAGAATCAGACTACATATATGTTTCCTTACTATTGCTGTGTAGAGCACTTTTGAATAATGAACATGTTTAATTCTATTTATTTGAACTGCTTGTGTATAAACAAAGACAAGTAGCGTAATCCACATGTATTTATCATCAGATAGCAAGATACATAACTAAACAAAGCTAAGCCATAAAAACTATGTTATATCCCACTGCGCTATATGGCTAGAATCCTTTAGGCTAGAATCCTCTTTGTGGGATTCACATGAGCTCACTGCTGAATTTGTAGGGAAAGAATCAATTCACTCATTTAGAAAGAGGCAGCTATGTAAAATTTTGCCCCAGATTCTTCACTTAAAATAGATCCCAGTAGAGAACATTTTCTTTCTAATTTTTCTTCTCACTCCAGCTGCCTAAAATTCCTCCCCCCTGCTATCATTCTATGAATTATTCTATGTTTGCCCTTAATGTAAAATTTTCTGAAACAATGGGATATATAGATATCTTTAGGGATCTCTCTGTCTCTATAGATATATCCACATTTCAGTGGAGCATTAGGAATGCAAAGTAAATTATTAGTAGGTAGTAAAGGACTGGCCTGGATATAACTTTCATGATATTATATAAAAAGAATTAAACTGATAACTAACATAAGTTAGAGTGACCTACTTGATACTTTAAGTTAATGGTTATTTTTATATTTTTTCACAAGTGTAGAAAATTTCACAGTGTATATCAAACCACTTTTTGCCTTGGTGGGTTTTGCATCTTGAACATGAAATGTACCTTCACACTTTCTTTATTTCAGTGTATTTACTAAGTAAATTTGGGTTTTTTTCCAATCGGTGTAGAATGTGAGAATTTACATTTATTCAGGTACTCTTTGAATGGCATATAGCTATGGCCTTGCTGCATCATTTGTCTGTCCCTGCTAAAAGGAATATACTTCTCCATCCAGTTGATTGAGATTGGCCATGTGACTTGCTTTGGCCCCTTCAAAATAAATAAAACAGTGTATCAGTGCTAAAACACATTAATAGCCATTGCACATGTTTATTGGTTTCTTATTGTTGCTTTTACTGTGAAAAATAGTATATATAAGGAAAGTTGCTTATTTAGCCCTGGTTCCAGAATGAGAGAATAAATGGAACAGATTCACAGTTTTAGATCAGAAAACTTGAGTCTGTCACCTTAATATAACTAGAACCACAGCTGACCTGAAGATCATCTAGTGGGAGATAAAAATTATTGTTGTAAACCTCTGAGATTTGGGATTATTTGACACTACCCACGATAATTTTGACACTACCCACAATAAATATCTGCCGAAATCAATCTTTTCTATGGAAGATCTGACAAAAGATTCAAGAAACATCCAAGTCTGGCTGATAGTAATGAGTTTTTCCCTGTGGTTAGAATATTTAAAATTTAAACAAACTAAGTTTTTATGCTATAATCATTAAAATACACCCCCAAGATTTCTACTTCTTGGTAGATAGATATATTTTCTCTATTATTTCCATAAGTACAGCTGAAACCCTGACATAAAACCAAAACAAGCACACTCTGAAAGACAGAAAGGAGATGGAATCCCAACCAAAGCCCTCAAAGATGAGAGATAGACTGTGGTGAATATACTCGATTTTCTTTATGCCATATGCATAAGAGATAAGAATACAGAAAAATCAATTAATATAGTAAAAATTCTCTTTGTCTAATCAAGGAAATATGAAGGGGACAGCCTACTAGAACAAAAGTATTTTATACAACAAGCATTCTTCTTAAAAAGACTAAGATGAGGATGGGATGGGGAGGATACACACCCCACCCTCACTCTACTGACAAAAGCTGAGTAGAAAAGTAGGCCCCTCAGGATTGTGATGACTCAATTCAGCATTTCCTCTGGGATTGTGTCAGAGAATACCAAGTACAGTTGGAATTTATATCCCTGCTAAGTCATAACAAGTACAACTTGACCATCTCCACTAGAATTGAGGCAAGCAAAGCCTTTGTGGAAAATTGTAATATTTACCACTGCCTATCTGTAATCAGACCATATCTACTACCCTGTTTTGTAGAAATCAGCAAAACTTGGATTTCCCACACTGCCCAGCAATAAAGAGGAACTTACAGTATTTATTAGTGTCAATGGAAGTTGAGTGAAGAAAATAGATTTCCATCCCTTTGCATCAGTAATGAGTCAGTATTTATATTTCTCTTCTTTTTTTTTGCTGAAGCAGTATCAGTGAAAGGAAGCAAAAATATCAATTTTAAATAGGATCTAGAGTTCATATAAAATACAAATACATAAATGTTTTAGTTTAAATAAAAAATCACTCAACATACCAAGAACCAAGAAAATGGTAAGTAACTGCAAAGCACGATCAGTTGATGGCAACATGTAGAGGATGGAGAAGTTAAATTGTCTGACAAATATTTTAAATCTGTTCCAATAAACATGCTTCAGTGATCAATTACAAACACACTTTAAACAAATTAAAATAAATGGTAAGAAAATGCTGCAACAAAAAAGTCTCAGAGAAAAAAAAAGTTACAAAGGAAATGATGGACACTTTAGATTTTAAAAAAATAACTCTTATGAAAAGACCAGAGTATGGGTTCAATAGTAAGACAAGGTCAACACAGAAAAGAATCAGTGAACTAGAAAGCAGAATTGTACAAATGAAAACAGAGAGAAGATAAGAATAGGTAAAAAAGAATGAGATCTCACAAACCATCCTTTGGAATTAACAAAATATTAGCACTCAGGTCACTGATGTCTTGAAGAAAAGAGAGGCTAAAAAACAAATAATATCTGAAAAAAGTTTCAGAGTTGGCAAGAGAGATATACTTCAAGAAATTATACACATGCATATTCAAAGAAATATATGCCAAGAAAATAAAAAAAATCTCTAAAATCTGGAAAGTATGTGCAGAAAAGTGATCCCTTTTATTTTGGAGAGAAAAATGTGACATAAATTTTCTTATGAGAAACTAAGAATGGAAGGAAGCAGCTCAATACTTTTCAAGTGTTAAAGGAAAAATAAATGAACCCAGAATGTTGTATCAGTAAAAATATCCTACAGGAATGCAAGGAAAATCGATTGTGAGATGAGGAAAAACTAAAATAATTTCCTGGCAGCAGACATACCTTGAAATAATGGCTAAAGACAGTTGTCAAAAGGGAACGAAAATTATAAAAAACATGAAACCTTTTTTGCTTAGGAAATAGAAGAAGCACATTGCAAGCAAAGTGTAGGTAAATACAATAGGCTTTCCTTCTTCTAAATTTTCTAATTTATGTTTAACAACTGATACAACACTTACAAATACTATCTCATATATTTCTCCATATATGTAAATAAATTATCTAAGCAAATTATATTATGAAAGGAATAATGTAAGACAACATTAAGGGAGATGAGTTTGCTATATTTCACTGAAACTGGTAACATTTTGACACCAGTAGACTATGGCAAGTTATGGAGATGAGCATCACATCACACCCAAAACATTACTTTTAAGTAACCACACAAACATACCACAAGGTGAGCCACAGAAATATGCCAAGGTGAGCCTTATACCAAGGTGGGTCATGAAACTAACTTCACCCAATTTTAAAAATGTAAAATCATACACGATGGACACAATGAAATAAAACTGCAAATAGATCGCAGAAAAATAAAACAATTGAAATACTAGAAAACTAAACAATGGACTTAAATAACCTGTGAATCAAAACAGAATTCTTAAATAAATAAATTTTGACAAACATAAAAATATATCAAAATTTATGGGTTACACTAAAAATTATTCAGGGAAATTTATAACATGAAATATATACATTAGGAAAGAACAAGGGTCTTAATGTATTTATCTAACTGGTTGATTCAAAAACTAAAAAAAAGAACAAAGATAAATTTTATAAAAACAGAAGAAACCATACAGAGAAGAGAAGAAAAATCAAACTGAAAACAGAAAAAAAAAAAAAAACAGGAAGAATCAAGGAAGTCCAATAAAACGTTTCATTGCTTACAAAGAAAAAAAACATTACACAAACTCTGATTTCAAAAATAAAATTGACTATTGCCTCAGCTATTACAGATTTCAAAATGATAATAAGGACCTACTACTTAGATAAGTACTTATATAAATGTAATAATTTTGGCAAGATAGACCCGTTAAAACACAGACATATGTTAAAGCTAATACTACCATAATAATGAAACAGATTGAATTTGTAATTTAAAAACTCACAGAATAGGAATGTCAAGACCCTGATGGGCATGTAGAAAATTCTTCTAAATGTTTATGAAACAGTTAACATCACAATCTCTTCCAGGAAGAAGAGAAGATAAAGTTCTCCTATTCATATTATGAAGTTAGTCTTAGCGTATTGTCGACCAAGAAAGTACCAAAAGTAGCAACATCAACAACCAACCAAAAGTAAGGACCAGCAACTCATGAACATAGACAAATCCTTAAAACTTTAGCAAAGGATTAAGCAGCATCAAAAAAATTAAACAACATAACTAAACATGATGTATTCCTGTGGTGCAAATCTAGCTTAATATTTGAAAATATATCAATGTAATCCATTAGACTAATGAAAGAAAATAATTACATGATCATATCACTCAAACTAGGGACAACCAATTGGAAAAACTCAATATTCATTCATGAAAAAAGTTCCAGAAAATAAGGAATAGAGGAAAATTCCTTAACTGATCTAACAATAATAACAAAAAATTCTGTCATTGTACTTAATGGAGAAAGACAGAAGATTTTCCCTTATGAATCAGAACAGAGCAAGTGTGTGTGCTGCTGCTGCTTATAATTATCCACAGCTCTGGAGATTCTAACGAGTAAGGTAAGACAAGGAATGGAAATAAAAGGCATAAAACCAAAAAGAACAAATAAAACTGACTCTACTCCTAAGACATTTCAAATGTGCCTCAGACTGGACAGTTTATTACTGTCTTGTTGGTCTTATCCTGATGGATTGATGGGAACATGGTATGAATGCGGAAGCAAAAGTTTGGCAAATCAGAATTTCAGTCATCTTTGGTGCTGTGTTCGTACCATACTGAACTCTACTTGAAATAGGATGAGAACCACTACATGCTTTGAAGTTCTAAGTGGAGGTGCATCGACCTCTTCAACATGACACTTACAATAGTGCAGGCTTAGGCCTCAAGGCAGGTTCCCTGGTTTAAATCCGCAAAAGTGTTGTCCAGAAGGTAGTTGCTCATGGGGGATGAGATGGAAAGAAAGGTAGAGAGACGGAGTCTGAAGAAACTTGAGAGACATTTCAAGGCAACTTCCTAAGAATGAAAAAGTAGTCCAAGGAAGAGACTAAGGAGAGGAGGTACCATCTTCTGGAATTAGGAATCTTTGTAAGCCAGCCCTGTGTTTAATCAGTTATAAATTTCACCCAACATGGGCTATCACTACGTGCCTTGTAGGTGCTGGTGAGCATAATGAGCAGCTATAAAATACAACTTTAAGAAATGTTTAAAGGTGATAAAGTCAATTTTGCTGCTTCCTACTTTTTCAATGAAAGAAAGTCGCAGTCTTATGGCCTCAGGTAAGCATAGGCGAGTCAGAGGTGCGCTGTATGCAGCAGCTTGTCTGCGGCCAAATACAAGGCACACACCCAGAGACTCCCTTCCTCAGTGAGGCCCCATTTCCTAACAGCACCTTCAACTATAAACTCACTGATGGACGAATCCACCGATGGACACACACCCCTCATGATCCAGAGACCTACTGAAACCCCTACCTGCCCACACAGGAGGCTTCTGAGTGACATTTTAGATCAGGACCACAACACCGAGTAAATAAAATAAGTCTTTACTTACAACAGGGAAAGATAATTTGATAGAAAACTATTCTGCTAAATCCAGAATGTCCATTTTCTCACTTACTGCACATTTGCATCTAGTCAGCAACTTAGATCCTTGGTGTGATTTGGATGTATTTATAAATCCCATTTTAAATCCTCACTGTAATTTATATGCCTATTGAATTAGTGTAAATCCAAGCTGGGAAACAATTAGTATGCTACATCAATTATCTAAGGCACATAAAAATATATGTTTCCGTTAGATTATGTTCAAAGTAATTGGAAAATGCTATCTTGATAACTGGAGTCATCTTAGAGTCTTTAAAAATCCTCTTCATTAGTGAAGTATTTTGGATATATAGCTATATAGACTATATATACATTAAGATATTTAAGGAACTTTTCTGCAGATATTCCTTCTGCTATATTTCAACTTTAAATTTAAATTTTAAGTTTAGAATAATTTCCAAATTTTTAAGTTCTAATTTGAAAATGAAACTTTATGAAAAGTTTCACAAGTTGAGATTTATTCATGGAGTAAGGTAATGGTATAATCCTTGGTGTACAGATATATGAGTAGAATTATGCTTCTCTTCATATTTATTGATTTTTAAAGATACTTTAAAGAAGAAAATTTTAAGCATTTTAATGGTAGGGAAAGTCATATAGATTACAGAAACAGTAGAATTACTTAATAGAATGGACATAACGTTAATGATTTAAATGCAACATAAAATACATGTAGCAATGTTTGTGTTGCATTACCATTTTATCTTTCTACACCTACCCAGGAATAGAGGATCCATGAGTCACTTTGACGTAGCTTCAAGTCCTTCTATCTTTTGCAATGATATTTTGGTGCTAACATAAAGAATACTGTTTCTGGGGCTGGGGATTTAGCTCAGCGGCAAAAGCGCCGGCCTGGCAAGCACAAGGTC
>NW_004955512.1:5445883-5501236 GCF_000276665.1 Chinchilla lanigera | reverse complement strand
AAAAAAAAAAAAAAAAAAAAAGAATACTGTTTCTGAGCAGAGAAAATAGAAATTATGCTAAATAAACATTGGACTTTAAAATGCTTAATACATAACTGACATTGATTCAAAATAACTGTTTCTTTAGCATTTATCTTGAAAATGAGAAAGCTCATTTCCTAGAAAAATTTGGGGAATTTAAATATGGAAAAATGATTAATTCTATTAGATTTTTTTTCTTTTGTTTTTGAGACAGGGTCTTACTTTGTGGCCTGGACTGGCCTCTAACTCTCAGTGGTCTTCCTGATTTACTTCCTGATTTAACCTCCCCTCAATCTACCCAGCACTGGGATGACAGGCAGGTGCTACCAGGCGCAGCTTTTTTGTCCATTTTAAATTCTAAATATAAGTCAAATAAGGAAAAAGTAAGACTTAACAGTTGGGTTTTCTTTGCAGACTCTGAGTTTTAAAGAAAATATATGAACTAGTAAATGAATGAATTTAGAGGTAGGTTTTCCCACCTGAATATAAAACCAGCAAGTATATTTTAGTGTGGAGGATGATCTTTTAAGAAATGAAGGAAATATATCTTATTTATTTTTGCTGTTTCAGTTTGTACCACAATTCCCTACAGCATTCAGGAAATTAAAAGCATTAAATTTTTAAAAGTATAAAAGTTATTAATATTAAATGAATTATTAGAATTAAACAAATGTGTTCCATAGAACAGTCACTCCTGTGGTAAGGTTTAGATTCTAAAAGGAACTGATAAAAACTCACTGAAATCTGTAAGAATCATTTTAACAGTGTTTCAGCTTCTTATGTACTGACTTTGGAGACTTTAGTGTCATTTTTCCAATTTTTACCTTTTTCTACACTTTTCCTTATTGTCTATTAAATCTCTGCTTATCTTTATCAAACACCATTTCTGTGTCAAACACATTATTTTTATTCAGGTATTTGGTTCTAATATCTACTTTTATACCAATTTTAAAATTTTTTTCTGACCTAAAGCAAATTGGACCACCACTCTAGCCTTAAATTATTTTAAGAGATACAAAAAAATTACATCTGTTACCCTTAAAGTCTGTAATTAGTAGTTGAACCACACAAAGAATCAAAATGATGTCATGTCTAGACAACATGTAAATTAATATGAAAGCAATTGATTTAGAAACTCTATACTAATACAAATTAATCTGAGTTAAGTTTAATCTCCAGTTATTAACTGATTAAGTGTGATGCTGGTAGCTACAGAGATGATTTCTATCTGTGACTGTCAGAGACACCATTTAACCCTTGAGTTTTATATAAAGACATAGCTAAAACACAGTCCATACACAGTGGTGCTCCATGTCTGCTTTCTGCTCCAAAGGTTTAGAGAGACAAAACTGAAATACACAATTTAAAAACATGTAGGGAGCTCTTCTAAGTCTCGTAATTAACTTTTGGCAAAGGGGATGTTTCAGGCATGTAGACTCTGACTGTGACTGTCGCACCATCTCTCTTAGAAAGTGTGTTCATCTATTTAGAGGGAGAAATTGTTCTTGTTTTGGGCAAGCATGAAATAAAAATTGCCAATATGTTCTCTCTTGTTTTAGAAGAATGACTACAACTTACTGTGGACAGAAGAACATATTGATATAGGATACTAATCCCTGTGAAAGATGCTTTGACTTTGGGATAATGGTCCTCTCACCTTCAGGGGAAATCAACAGGTGACTGTTCCATACTCAGAGGAGGAGTTATCTCGCCTTTCCATGTATAAGGAGAGAAATATAATGCTAGAAATGTGTTGTATTTGTTCATGCTTAAATATTATGAGTCCCTCCTCAAGTATTTTTAAATTTTTGTTTTCTTTTGTTTGTTATTTAGAAATGTTTTCCTTTGGGGGAATGTTCAAGTAAAATTAGCTTGTACTGCTTTAGAGTATTTAAAACTCACCATGGACATTTTCAAACTCTAACACAAATGTTGATTTTATTTCCACTGGCTGGTTCCCATAATTGCATTAACAATATTTTCAGATAAGAACCAAGAACAATTGCATCAAATTATGCAAAATGTTTCCTTCTTTGTGATTTGATGGTCACGTTAATTCAGTTTGTCAGAAAAGTCTATAGCTTATGTTGCAGCAAAATTAAAGAATGTTTTATAATCATAATATACATAGGTTTGATAATTAAAAAGCAATGATGTGATATCAAAATGAGGGTCATTGTATTTCTGTAGACTCTTTTATAGACATCCTACTCATTGTCATAATAACTGAGGCTGTCATGACCATGGTCTGTGCCTCGTGTGAAGCCCTAAACAATCCTGACAGGCTGCAGCTCATTAAGGGACAGTCATTTTGTTGAAATGTCTATCAGCTCGCAGGGATGCACCAAGATGAATAGGTACAAAACAATAGGCCCATTTGTTAGAGCAGTAGCTTCTCTAATACATGATGAGACAATCAAGCCAAGCTGCCTTCGGCACAAAGACATAATTAATCAAATGGACAAATGGTTCAAAAATTGCTCTAGTATATTCTGTAGTGGACAGTGGTTTCCATGGAAACATTGGCGTTTGCATCACAGTTAATGACCATTCTGTACAATGAAGTCTCCCCCTTCATCACACTTCTTCTGTCCCTCTCCACTGCACCTCTCCTCCCCACCCCTCTAACCATTAAATAACACAACCTGGAGAAAAACAAGCAAGACGGGGAGAACGAGGGAGTGTAAAGGAGAATCTTGAGTATCTGTGTTCTCTTATGAGGAGATTTAATAGTTTTATTTAAGCATTTATGCAACTAATTATGATTTTTTTCTTATAGTTTCAATACCTAAAGAATACATCTGCAGAAAATGAGTGTAAAATTGTAAATTTTAATTCTACTCAATGAGTACAGTGGTTTCACTGATGTGTTTACAGATACAGCTTTTATTATGGTAATGAGTTACAATGTATTTAAAAATAAATTGCAACGTGTCTAAAATATGAAATGAAAATTTAGTAACATTTTTAGAAAGACAAAATTCAAACAACTTTAATTTCTGGGGATGGATCTGTAAAAATTAAGTCTAAGTTCTTTTAACCTTGTGTTCTAAAGCATGTTTAATATTTCATCAAGTTAAACATAATTTCTACTTTGGTACTTATTTTACTGTAGTAAGTGAGCCTCTCCTTCTTTGATAGTATTCTTTAGTCACTGTACAATGGCATAAAATGCTTTAATCATTGTCCTCCACCTTTCCCCAAAAAATAACATACCAAAAGTTTCTTACTAAATCATAAAATGAACACTTTATCAGAGATATTGGTGATATCTTTCTTGGTATTTAGACCCTTACTTTTTATAGCCTGTACAGTAGAGAGAGAGAGTGGTGCATGGTGAAGGATCGGAGGCTTTTAAGTAAAGGTAAGCTGGGGACCAAAGCAGCCAGGGAACTGGAGATATTTTCAAAGACCTGAAATGAAAGAGAAGGTTGCTGCTACTTCTGCACAATTGTAGGACCCAAATCATTGTATTGGGCGACACTCAAAGAATATTTCCGAAAGCAGAGCAGATTGGCTGCATGGTGCACTTAGGAAGGTAGGGGAGGTATTTTCTTTTTAGGAGCCTGCTTTCAACGACCTAGGCAGGACTGAACTATGAGCCTGTGTGCAGTTACTAAGGCGAATGGAAGTGCACACATCACTGTACCATTTATCTGGATTAAATTGGTATTCCACTTTCTATACCATCCTAAAGCCAACTGAAATTAAATTTGATACATGGTTTAAGTATTTAAAAAATTTGTCTTTCACACATGCCTGAATATGCTCAATATAATTATTGTCTCAAGGCTTTTTTGTAGGGAAGAAATAATGGTCACACCTTTCTTCCTCAGAGGTGATGGGAAGAAGGTAAACAGAGACTAATGTTCATGAAACCATCTGGTAGGGAGTTAATCTATGGCACATTTTTATTAAAAATGTTTATGAAGTATAATATGCATAATAAAAAAGATGTATAGTGCATAAATGTAAACTAAAATCGACAACCAGCTCACAAAGCAGAATGTTACCAGGATCTCAGAAGCTCCCTAATTCACCCTGCCAATTAGAGTTTGGCAAGGGATGCCAATATCTACAGTTCTAATCCTGTTTTTAGTTTATCTGTTTTAAATTCTGGATTCTAAATTTTGTGATGATTTTACAATAAGTAGCCATCTCAGCTGGAATAACTAAATAAATAAATTTTGAAATTAGTAACAGAAATAAATAAGGATAAAGGTGAAGTAGAATAATTATTTAATATGAAATTGAGTCAAGTATTTTCATTAGGCAATTTGTATGAGGTTCTCTCTAGCTTGCTTATGTGAAGCAGTAGTCTGATTCACTTTATCTGAAGAAGACATAGTTTCTTTGGGATCAAAGTTCTTCTGTTGTAAGAGTAATGATAATGCCATAATGCTGTGAGAAAATTAATAAAATAATGCATGTTATGAGAGCATTTAAAAAACTTTAAGAGCCCCAAAGTGAAGCTATGTAGGAATTACTATTTTACTATGTTGTTGGTATTGGTGAATAATAACCCTACAGTGTGCAAAAGGAGGTGGAAATACCTACCATAATTGTAACAGTATTTTCTTTTTGATTCAACAGCCCTAGCTCTGAAAGTCTAGTCCCACATATACACATGCTCATATGTGATACAACTTATGTGTAGTGTACAGAGCAATTCACAAGGTATTATTTGAATTAACCAATATTAGAAGTACCTAAGAATGCAACAATAGAGTGCATCTGTGAGAAAGAACATTGCAAAATTTTCATTGGATGTATTTTAAGTGAATAAATCAATATGCAGGATAAGGTAGCTGATATGCTGTGGACAGGTAAGAAAAGGGAGAAATAAAAGTGCATATCCACATATCATTTTATTTTTGTATGTGGTCACTGGAAGAATTAACTTTGCCTATCTTAATATTGTTTATAATAAAAACTTAAAGCTGGTAAGTAATATTAATTGAACTACAGATTTTATTCATAGAACACCAGTTTTTCTGACAATTCTTTTTTGTCTTTTCTTTTTTGGTCTTGAATGCACTCAAGGATTCCCTTGGGTTTTATGTGTTGTGACTTCATATCCTCTAATTTATAAATGAATCTCCTTTTCTCCTTGAGTTTATGGCTGATTACATATTTCAGTACTGGCCAGGTACTTTGTACAACATACCTTAGTTTGGGATTGTCTTGTGTTTCTCACAATACACTTAAAGGCTTGCATATTTGGGAAAATTAACCCACACTTCTCCTTGTTAGAACCACTAGGGAGCTTTCTTGTATCCTCAGCAAAAACTTGAGAGTTTTTTCTGGAAGACAAAGCCTGTGAAAATGTAGGGACCTCGTCTGAGAGCTGTGCCTACCATCTTCTCATCTTTCCTGGTGCATACATACCCTGCAGGAATTCGTAACCCATGCTAGTTAAATTATCCTTAACTGGTGCTTCCTGCCCTTAGTAGGCAATGCTAAGGTGACTTATTTCAGTAGATGTGCCTGATTCTCTAGATCTGGTGAATGTACTGTATCCTGTGACCTCAGTTCTTTCATTGGACCATGAAAAGTCACAGATTTTTAGCTGGTCTAAGTTTTCTTCCCATTGTAAGGACAAGTTTAATGATAGCAACTTCGTGTGCTCAAGTAGAAACCGAAAGTCCTCAGCCTCATGGATACTTCTTTTATTCCTTGAGTTACAGTTCATCGCCCTTATTATTTATTATGTTACTTAAATTACTTCAACCTTGATCATTGAGAGCTGTTTTAAAACTTGGTCTGTGTATTGTTTCAGTATGTTCTCCTTCTTACTCCAAAGGTGTGAAATCTGACTTTCATTATAAGTTTATTTACTTATTCAAGTCCACAATACATCCAGTGTAATGTGAGAATACAGTATTTGTCTCATGGCGTATGTGAAAAAATTGACCATCAGTTGACTGCAGTGTTTCTCTACAGTTTCTTTCTCTCTCTTTTACTCTCTCTCTCTCTCCTCTCTCTCTCTCTCTCTCTCTCTCTCTCTCTCTCTCTCTCTCTTTCATAGTTGTGTTTGTTTCCCATGATTGCTCTGTTTCTAGGATTGTGCTATTTTAGTCCTGACTTTTTGTAAACTTTCTGAATTATTCTTGGAAAGGGAACATCTTTTGTATATGACAAAAGAAATGAAAGTAAATACTGTTCATGCCTAGAAAGGAGGGTACGCTTGTTCTTAGGTCTAGAGGTGGAGGTCTTTTAAATGTTAACCTGGTTTTCAGACTTGGAATTGCAGTAATTACCTTTAATGAATTATTGTTTCAAATTATTCTAATTGTACTTTATATTGAGGGTAGTGCTTTCAGAGGGCTGGCTATTGCAGTGCCTGCACCTTCCATATCTTTTGGTCTTTCCTTTGTTTTTGCACATTATTTGTTAGTTAATGTTTCTTATTCTGAAGGGAGGGGGAGGAGAAGGAGAAGGAAAAGAGCAAGAGGAAGGGAAAGCAAAAGAAGAACAAGGACAAGGAGAAAAAGGAGATTTGCTGTTATTGTCCTGGTTGCTTGTCTTAGCTTCCCTTAGCAGCACTCAGTTTTCACCACTGCCTGAACTTCAACTCACAGGTGCCATCCTCCAATTTACGGCTCAAAGTACTAGCTGGGTAGGGAAGCTGTAGAAAACCTCATCCTCAGTTGAACTTTGTGGGCCTCTCATGGCAACTCCCATTTCCTTCTCCCAGTTCTACACATAAAGAGGTTTTTGGAAATCTATCAAAATTTGCTGAGCCCTCAGCCCGCAGTCTCCCCAGTACCAGTACGTATGACTCTCAGACCTCACTCTGTGTTGCCAGTGCACATTTGCTCTACCAATTTTCCAATAAACCCTGGCTGCATTTTTCCTGGTGTCCACCTGCATTCTGCCCTCCTGAGCAACAGTTTATATTCTGCATGCCCTTTCGGGGTTCAGGCTTTGGACCACTGCCTGCTCTGTAACCTCAGCATTCCAAAGGCTTTGAGCAAAGCTGTCAACATTCTGTCAGCTGTTTGCCTCTTCACATTGCTGTACGTTTTGAATACTGTAAATGTTTTACCTATTCACATTTTTTATAGGAAAGATTTAGGACAATATGGTGTCTACTCAAAATTCTTGTATGTGAGAAGCAAATCTGTTCAAGAAAGGATAGTAAAAATAGAGCTTCTTTGATTATTAATTTATGTAGTTTTTTACTTAAGTCAATGGGAAAAGATAATAATAAAATTTGTCGTGATGAACTTATACTCTAGAAACCAACCTTTTGCAAAAAATTAAAATGAACAATCAATGGAGGGCATCTTCAGATGAAAAGAGATGCCGAGTGCAATGGTTTCTGTGTGCTAATGGAATGTCAGGATGCCCAGTGCTTTCAATGTTTGAATTAAGCTACACTTCTGTACTGAAATTGTATTTTTATTTATGACTTACTTGTGTACTAACAGCCTTCCTGCCAGTGGTGGTGTTCCTATCCATCTGGCCATATTAATTGTTCTGCTTACTTTTTATTTTTATTATTCCAAAAATTCTGTCATTGAACTTAATAGTGCTTTACTTATAATAAACTTTTTTCAAATGGGAATTCACTCTTACCTGTATGCATTCACAAACAAGGGTGCTTTTCATGAGAACAGTTTTACTTTTAGTTTTTTTTTTTTTTTTTTTTTTTAGTTTTACTTTTAGTATTGGTACGTGTATATATACATTTTCTGCTTGTGATGCATCTTACCTACTCCAACAGTGTCATAAATGACATACATATATGTCATTTGCAATATATACACATATATTTATAATATATACACATATTGCATGTAATATACGTATATTATATAATAACTTATGTATATATAATAATATAATATATTATATGCTTACATAATGAGATGCATCATATGTACCACGTCATTGTAGATGCTGGAATTTGGCAGATTCTCTTGTTTAACAAGTGAAAAAAACCATATCACCAAATGTAGACTTAAAGGCAGCAACTCTTTTCCCCATTGATTCCTTTGATTGGTTGACAGCTAAAACCAGAGTGTAAACATTTGCTGATAGACTTCTGGGCCACTTTCCTCTGCTCAAAAGCCAAGTAATGCGTACCTGGAAAAGGACCCTCCTCTCAGTTCTATCCAATGCTCTGTCTTAGATTAACATACTTAATTAGAAATAGAAAAAACTGTTATTATTGCAATATGTTGGGTACTGTGTAGTTCCTGAAATAGATAAATGCACAGAATAGAGTAATGGAGTCCCTATCTAGCAAGACCTTGCAGTTACGTGGGTCAAGCTTGGAGTAGCAATAGACTCTGAATGAGATGCCTACTCATGATTCTTTAGGATTTTCCTACTCCTGAAATGTAACTGTACTGAGTAGAATGGTTAAGCTAAGCTTTTCAATGTACAAAGGGAATAAATAACAGGAAAAATGAACACATGAAAATGCTGAATGAATGCACCCTGAATAACTATTTTATTTTGAGCACTAGGTAAAGCATGCTTGCTTATGTTATCTCAGTTAATGACTCAAATTGGAGAAAATAAGGCACATATCAAATGACAAATACACAGTTTTTCCATCTAATCTTTTACCCCATTTTGTGTTTTTTAGGGAAAAAATGCAGATAAACTCAGGATATTTTTAAGTAGTCTTTATTTTCACTAAATGGAATACAAAAATGTGTCCCATTGGCAGGAGCATGGGATACTGCTTAGTCTTCAGGCTTAAGATCGTTTATGACATGTCACATGGTTTTCCTGGGTACAGAATCTTTCATTTTATTAAGCAAAAACCGATTTTATTTTGAAAAACACAAGGTAAAAAGATGGCATAGGATATCAATTTCAAGGGAGGAAAATAAAAATATTCCTTGCAAACCTTTGCTTTTAACTTGGACACATCTTTATAATCATATAAACCCCTGAGACAGACGAGAGAGACTGGATCAGATGTGGGTATACATAATGTGCTGAATTTTGGTTGCAGAAATGAGGGGTAAAATATTTGTCTCCATGGGGACAGATCCATTACTGCACTTTTCAAAATGTCAAGGGTACATTTGAAAAGTAGTAGCAATTTTCTCCAATTTTATAAAGATAATTCCCTGTTTGTACTTCACACATAAAAATCTGTGACTTCATGAAAATTTATCTTCACAGTATTAGACCATAATCTCAATCTATCTATCTATTATCCATCTACCTATTATCTATCTATCTATCTATCTATCTATCTATCTATCTATCTATCTATCTATCTATCCATGTTCCCTGGAAGCAAAAACATACTGCTGTTAATCATTTAGTGATGTTTTATCATTTTGACTTCCTTACTCCTGTAGGAAGTTAGAGTTTGGTCCAGAAGTCAAATAAAAAAAAAATTCTTTTGGAAATGTTAATTCACAGAAAAACCAAAGCATGTCTCCATAATTTGCCTTTAGTAGCTCATTTTGTTTCCTTTGTTAAAATAAAGCAAAATATTGATATGAATCTACCCCTACTAAGCTCAATTTTTCTAGACAAAGCAGATATATTTGTGTGTATTTGATAAGCTTTCAGTAAATTCTGATGAAATATGTAATGGAAGGAGAGTGAGCATTGTAACAAACTTGCTAAAACTATGAAATCATCGTTTTATTATGGCACAAATGTCAAAAATAACAGGAGTTATTTTCAGGTATACGTAATTGTTGTAGAGGTATTTTAAGAGCTGAAATGATATATATAAATAAAATTCTTATGTGTGAAAAAATTATGTAATATCAATTTATTTTTCACAAATCTAAATAACTAATTTAAAAAATTGTTTAACTTGAGGAAATTATAATAGATTGCCATTTGTAACGGCTCAGTAGCTACATGCATTAAACTAAAATTCCCATCAGCTTGATAGGAAACAAATAGGTATAGGGATAAGGTTTAAATTGCTTTGTAAATATCAGCAAGGTGTTTGCATTTATTTGTGGGGTTTCTTCATAGTTGAGGAGACATTTGTATACAAATTCAACACATCACACATGATATTTTCTTGCAGAAATAAAAATGCATATCTTTATTCTTTATGAAGAAATAGATATATATTAAAATCTCTAAAAGAAATATTTAGCTTCAACTAAATATTATATCTTCTCTATGTCAAAACCCAGACACTTTTACATGGGTTCTCTTATGTAGCCTTTTTAGTAAACCTGTGGAATAATTATTCAGTTTTAAAGAGGAGAGGATGAGACTTCTAGAGACTGATGAACTTATTCATAAGCACACAACTTGTTGATGGTAGATACAAACTCTAAATAAAACCTTTTATACCCTAACTCTACTGCTGAGCATTTTGCTATGCTGACTTGGCAAGTATATTTTGCTTGCTTTGGACACCTCAATGTATATACTATTCATTCCATAAATATATTTTTTATATTAAAGAGAAAAAATGACAAAATTTACAAAGTACCTAATGTATCTTAAGCTTTATACTATGTTTCTGATTTTGAAATAGTTATACTTTTTCTTTGTTCTGTACTATTTGTCTTTTTCATCCAATTTAAGAAAACATATCTTACCAGAAAGCCTATAAGATTCTTCTACTTTCTTTTAAAAGATATATGATTTTCACTTTTACATTTATTTAGATTTCTGATCTATTTAAGTTACTTTTTGTGTATGATGTAATGTGAGATTGCAGTTCATTTTGCTATTTGTATGTGGTTACCCATACTTCAAAATAATTTATTGATGTTATTATTTGTACCCCATTGAATTGCCTTATTGTAAAAAGTTCATTGGCTGTGTGTGTGTGTGTGTGTGTGGTTCTATTCTGAGATGCTCTGTTCCATTTACCTTTAAGCCAAATCAATACGATCATAATGACTGACCTGTATTAAAAAAAAAAACAATTTCAAGGCAAATGGTGAGAGCCTCCTACTTTGTTCTTCTCTTTGAAATGTTTTTGCTATTCATTTTTTTTTTTACTTTTTTCACACATATTTGGGATGCTTTTCTTAATTTGTGAAAAGAAAACTAAAGTTTCTCCTAAACAGCATTTGAGAAGTATACAAACAGTATTAAGAAATGTCTTTCTGTTGACTTCCTATGCACTTAATAAATGCACACATACTTCAAAGATTCATATTCCTATAAAACAATAATATAAAATTTATGCAAAATGAGCAAAATAGGGAAATAATTCACAGACAAAAAGATAAATTTTGAATCAATGAAAACTTCAAATTTTAATAAATCTCCAGTTTTAGTAAAATTTTTTGGGGGATTGGTTAATTATTTTCTTAAAGGGCAGGAAAGACTAGCCTTTAAAAGAGAGAAACATTACAGCAAAAGGAAATATTATTGGTTAGCTATGGTGGATGGTGTCAGCAAGTCTTGGTCTCAAAGCCCTGAAAACAAATTATAAAAAAAAAAAAAATCCAACATGCGTAATCCCTGACAACACAGGAAAGCAAGCAAAAGAGTAATCAGAAAGGATGCAATGACCTAAACCTTTCTATTACCTAAAATACCTTTGAGTAGGAGGAGTTTATTGTAATATAACTGGCATATTCCACAATTAGTGTTTTAAACGTGTTATCATAAAATTGTTGAACTTTATAAAATGCTTTTATAGCACTTATCAATATATTTCCATATTTTATTCTTTAGCATAGTCACATATTGCTTTCATTTTGTCTACAGCTTTTTCAAATATTTCCAACCACCACTTGTGTATGAGAAGATTGAAAGTGTATTTGGTGGAGGGAGGTAATTAATAAATGCTCTCAATTTTATCTAAATGCATCTGTTATCCAAATTAAAAATATATAAATTTTGTGGAATATCAATAGTGCAGGATATGGCTTTCCTAGATTGAGTTCATTGATTTTTTTTTTGTGCTTGCCATTCTTCAGGTAATGAACAGAGTTTGGATGGAGATGCATAAGAAAGGGTTACTATAGTGCTCTTCAAAGTCAGGATAAAAATTGACAATGCTTTCAGAGACTGGAGTATGAACAGCTAAGAGCTCAAGCTGGGAACAAGAGTGCCTGGGTTTCAATCCTGTCTGGGAAAATTAATACAAAGGCAATAATATAAATTCTAAGAAAAACAGCATAATAGTTTGTTGAATGAAAATTATTTTTATCTATTCCATGACAGATAAAAATGAGTTCAGTGCTATTATGAACAATACTAATAGGAACATATATAAATATTCATAGAAAAAATATTTATATATAAACTTAGTTCACAATTGAATACTTTTATGCTTAGAAAGAGAGTTTTATGACAGAGGGTATATGCAGTTGATAGACGTGATTAGTGCATGATCAAGGATACCTTATGAGGGGCTGGGGATTTAGCTCAGCGGCAAAAGCGCCTGCCTGGCAAGCGCTAGGTCGTGAGTTCGGTTCCCGGTACCGGAGAAAAACCAAAAACCAAAAAAAAAAAAAAAAAAAAAAAAAAAAAAAGGATACCTTATGAAGTGTAGCATTGGATTGAGTGTGGAACTAATTTTTCTGATTCTTAGGCCACAGCTATGGACTGACCTGTCATCCTTTTCTCCTAACTAGACTGTTGCTTCTTAGACATGTTCATCCTAATGACAAAATTTTCATCTAGGTTATCAAGGTTTTATTACTTATGTATTCAAGTCCCATTAACACACATTATCTCTTCTACTCTCATTTCCTCTCTCTCTCCCTCCCTCCTTATTGTACTCCCTCCATCTTTACCTGCCTCACCATCCCATAATACAAGTATTATATGATGTTACTAGTCCCAGTCCTTCCCATTTTCCTGTGGAGAATATCTCTTTCCTGTTCCCAACTACCTTGAGAATTCTATGTCATCTTAAAAATCCATCATATTTTAATTGTGGCTAGGTCGTTTTGTTTTGCTTTTGTGTGGGCTATAGCTAGAGCATCAGTTCTTCATATTCAGGGCCATAACTAATTCATTTTAGTATTCCAGTACTAGTTAAGTATATGAAAGACAATGGATGATAAGTGCTGCTTAACAAATACATGAATATTTGAACAAATAATAAATCAATTTAACAGTGTCTATTGTTTAGCATTGAGGGTCCACTTCATGTTTATTATAACAGTTGTTTGTTTTCCATTTTTCCCTACTGTATGTAAGGTCCATTCTTTTATCGTTATACAAAAAATATTATTCTGTATATTAGTTTTCAGTATATGTGTAATTGAGAAGGTTTTAATATTACTGTATACAATCCTTTTTGAGATTTATGCATGAGATAAAATGATTCTTTCCATTTCCTGGTGTATTATTTAGGCTAAGCTCTATAAAACTCTCTCATGCATTCAAATATTGATTTTTCATAATTTGACTTATTGCTACTATCTAAGCTATTTTTATCAAATATATTGTCAAGATTTCTATACCATGACTTTGACACAATGAAGATAGCAGCACCCACTTTCAATTGGAATTAGCCTTATATTTATTTTAGTTAAGATCTTTGACAAATGTGTGCTACCAGGGATGGATCTGAAACTGACAGGAGTGAATTTAAGATCTTCCATGTCTCCTGAGTCCCAGAAGGGAGTAAAAAAATCTGTGAAAGTCTCAAATTAACTACAATGTATAAATAGCTAGCACAATGGCTCTGGCTGATTATGAAGTTAAGAATAAGTAAATAATCAATTATTAAATGAGCACAAACTCAATGTTTATGGAACCAAGTGCACGTACAAAAATCTAGGGTTTTTATTTTGTAATTACTTTCAGAATAAATCAATATTTTGGTGGATATTCATCAGTTTAGGAGAGAGGAATATTCTGACATTATATTTTCTGTAAAAATATTAGTTGCTTTAATTTAAAAATAAGGCACCTTTAGTATTTGTCTTTGAAAGTGACAACTTGATATGATTTTTTTCTAAAAGACACATTTATGAGTTCGATGCATTTTATATTAACTGAACACTGGTAAAGACTCATTTTCTGTACTGATTTGTTTTTATTGCCTCAGGCATTGTTTTGACATCTGTAAATGCCAGAGTTTAAGAAAAGTATTTCTTTTATAATCTCTTGAAAATGAAAATGGATCCATTATCACATAAAGCAAATCCTAAACTTCATGTTTCAAGACCCTTCACTGATCTGTGCCTTGATATTTTTATCAGCCTCTTCAAAATTCTGATAATCCTTCCTGCCTGTTGACTTTGCAGAGTTGTTCTAAAATGACCCACATGAAATGGGTATGGGAGCACTCTGAAAATAAGAGTTTGAAATTAAGATCTCTCATGCTAAAGAGTACTCTAATAGTCTTCTGAATGTTTATGTAACGAAAACAAGCACTTAATTTCCTACATCATGGTAATATCCATAAGAGAATTTTCACAATGATTAACATTCAGTGATGAAATTCTACAGAGAACTGGAATCAAAGTTCACAGTTTTATTTGATATTCTATCTATATGCTTCAGTTTCATTCTAACATTTTGAAAAGAAATAATATATATTGTTTTAACTGGAATTTTTTTGATGCAACTATATATTATTTGAGTTGGACTTTTTCTGTTAGGGGAAGTTATTTATATTTAATAAATTATTTATAACTTGGATATATATCTCTTTTTGAACTTTGCTGATAAAGTTAGAAAACCCACAAGATTTTACTGGATGAATACAATTCACTTAGCAAGTGATATTTTCTTTTTAAAATTACATTTTTTAACTCATCTGCACCTCAATATTTAAGACCCACTATTTCTTCATTTTACTCTTATGTTTGTGTAGTATATAATGTTACATTTCTTGTGGAAAGTTAATACAGGTGCATAACACATCGATCTTTGTTACTTTTCTCCCCTTGCTGAGACAAAATATTCAACTCCAAAAATTAGAGAAGGAAAGTTTTATTTAGCTCGCAGTTTGTGGAGAGCAGTAAGGGCATGTCATTTTCACCCCAGGATGTAGAACTGCTGAGTTACTTAGTCAAGATTCTAGACTTCTCAAGTCGACACAATGTATCAACCATAATAATCCACCTCTTACTCACTTGGCAACCAGACACATTGTTTTAAACTAGTTTCCAGATACAAAGACATGATTCTTATCATTTCACAATTTGAACATTATAATACAGGTTTAACAATCCTTAACAATCAGTATTAAGTCTACCAACATTATATTACATTACATTACAATATTTCACACCTGGACCTCCAAATACTCATGCACATCCTTTTATGCAAAAGGCCTTTAGTCCCTCTGCAAGAGTTGCTAAAGTCCTAACAGTTTCAGCATTGCTGAAAAGTCCAAGTCTCCACAGACATGTAAAGCAAATTCTTTAGTTTCAAGCCCTTGTACAAATAAAAAGTTAAACACTTCCAACATTCAATGGCACAAAATAAACATTTTCACTCCAAAAGTTAGAAACAGGGAAATACAAAGGAATGAAACCAAAGTAAGTCCCACATCCAGCAGGGCAAACACTACATCCTGTAGTTCCACATTCAGCATCTGACCCAATCTGCAGCACATCGTGAGCTCCAAAGGGTTTGGATGGTGCCACACCTGTGCACTTCTGGTGGTTACAGCTCCCAAAGCTTCTCTCTTAGGCCGGCTTGCTCCCTTCTTGCAGCTTTCCTTATAGGAGCCACATGTCTCCAATGCACTTTTGCCTTATCACTCACATCTTTACACATTGCCCTCTCAGGGGCACACTGTCTGACCTCCTAGGTTTTCTGAAATAGTGTTGGAAGCCTTTTTAACCCCATAACTCTGACATCCTGCATACACTTAAAAGCAGTAACACATAGATGATGCCAAGGTCTGCTGCCAGCAGGAGCAGTAGCCAGGCTTTCCTCTCTCTTGACTGGAAAGGTCCAGTGCCTGGATGATCACTGGGCATTCTGAATCCAATTCTGAGGAACAAATTTTTTATGCTGCTGCCGTTCTGGAACAGAATACTCTGTGGTTTTCTCCTCAAAGCAAAGTCTTTCCTCTTTGCAGTTCTGAGGCTGCAAAGGGTGGAGACTTGCTGCTTCTTGTGATGCCTCAGGCCATCTTTTCAATTCTTTTGTTTCTTCTCAGCAGTTAAGATGTCCTCAGCTCTATCTTTGCAGCCCACAGCTTTACTGAGCTTTGTTTCTGGCCAAACACACAACACTTCAAATTATCCTGCTGGGCTCTTTGCTCTTGAATCTCAACACAGATCTGGCTAAAAGGCCCCAACATTAGCCATTCCACAGCTTCAACACTGAACTACCTTGACATTTCTTCTGTCAGATTAATTAGTCTACCACCTTCAATCTCAGTCTCAAAGTCTTTGGACACGGGCAGAATGCAGACAATTTTTTTGCTAAGCCACAACGCACATCAGCTGGAGTCCTTCTCAGCAGGATTTCTATAGGACTTCTGGTCTTCTGAGCTCTGACCAGATTCTCCCACACAGAACAGCCGAGGGCGTTCCAGTGCTACTCTTGAGGCAACATCTCTCAACCTTTCCAAATTTCCCAACAAGCCACTCCCAAAGGCTTTTGAACCACATGGTCAAGTGTAGTCACAGCATCAAGCCCACTTCCCTGGTACCAAATTCTGTCTTGGTTACCTTTCTCTCATTGCTGAGACAAAATACCCAAAGTCCAAATTAAGGAAGGAAAGGGTTATTTAGCTCACAGTTTATGGAAGTTTCAGTCCATGATCAGCTGGCTCCAAGGCAAGGTGGCATGGCACAGGGGAAACAGTCCAAGGTGGCAGAAGGCAGCAAAAGTAGCAGGAGCAAGAAGGGGGCCGAAACAAGGCTTTTTTCCTCCCTTATATTATATATTGGCTATGGCCTCATGACAGCACCATCTGCATGCCCTCCTCTTCTAAAAGTTGAGGATTTTGACAAAGTAAGGTCTCACACTGAATCACTTAGCTGAACTTTTAGACTTCTCAAGTTGACACATGAACAACATCCTAAGCAGTATGGGCATGTCCTTCTTTTATTGCTATTTTAAAGAGAAAACAAAACAATAACAAAATGACAACCATGAAGACACCCCAGGATGTAGAACTACTGAGTTACTCAGTTAAGCTTCTAGACTTCAAGTTTACACAATGTATGTACCAACATAACAACATCTTAATTTCTTTTCTCAATCCTTTCAGCTTTCCTCTCTCCCTTCTCCCACTCCTGCTCTGAGAAGGATCCGTTAACGATCTTTTATTTTGCTCTTACTTTTACTCTGGATTTCTCATATAAGACACACAATGTGATAATCAAGCTTGTGTGTCTCCTTAATTATACTTAACCTCATGGTCTCAGAGTGCATCTATTTTGCTACACATTATTAAAGTTTATCTTTATGGCACAGCAGTACTCCATGGTATGTAAATACCACATTTTCTTTATCCATTCACAAGTTCCACTGTTTTAAGACTGATTCAGCTGACTCTGATAATATTGATTAGTACACAAAGATTGCAAACTTATTACCTACTACCTTTGTTCCGTGGACAGTTAGATACAGTAGTTACAATAGATGCTTAGAAATTTCTAATTGTTAATATTGTGTCAGAACTATGTCTGAAAAACATTGAAATTTCCTTATGGAAATACATTCTTAGAACTACATACCTAATTCATGGCCAATAACACAAATTCTAGTGACTTACCTTTATCATTTCTCTGAGTAGTGGAAATATTGACCTAGCATTGATTTTATCATTTGGTTGAGTCTGGGTTTGTCATTCTATCTTTTATTGACATGGATAGCTAAATATGTACTTTTCTTCACCTGAGTTAAACCTTTGAAAGCACATTACTGGTTTCTATGGTGGATGTACAAGGTATCCAATGTGAAATTTACACTTTTAATAGTAAAAAAAATCTGTTACTTGTGGTTACAAACATTTCAAATTCTTTTTCCTTTCTTTTCCTTGAAATTATGAAATTCATGGCATAGCAGAAAGAACATGAGTAGCTATATAGATACACAGATTTGTGCATATCCCAATTTGAATATCTGCTTATTATTTATCTATATAAATAAAGATTATAAATACAGATGTATAATATTTGTGAAAATAAGCAGTCAAACTGATCCAGAATTCCTATTCTTAAGATGTTTATCTTCTGACAGCCAATGATATTGGTATGGTCAAATCAGAGTGCAATGACTGACCTTTTATCATTAAGCAGAAAAACTTTATGATCTTTCGTCTCAAAATATATGCCAGATATTTGCTTCTGTGTGTCTGAATTTCCAGTACAGCAAAACCCTACCATGGAGTTTGGGAACTTTAGAAGTTTTCCTTTTTTATTTTAGAAGTTTAAAAAGAACTAACAACAATGAAGACAAAACCAATACAACACAAAAACGACAAAAATGATACATGACCCCAAAATAAAATGATGGGAATTAACAATGGTTGCTACATTACGTACTGTTATCTTCAACCAAGTTGCTCAGTGCACCAGATGTAAGAATGTAAGATTGAATACCCACATTCTCTTTAATTTTATAATTCCTGAAAGAATTTCATAAGAATCTGTCACACTTTAATGATAATTTACTCAAAAATTTTAATTTGCTTTCCACATTCTAATTTTTAAAAATTGTTCTCAGTACATGTTTTCAGTGCACACTGTTTGCATTCCTTCTGTGGAATGGGTACATGTACATAACGGATCTTAATTCCTTTTGCATTCCCTTCCCCTCCTCTCCCTCCTTCAGTTTTGGAATTTTCAGCAAGAGCCTGTCTTATTTTGTCACTCTCACAGTGAGCTCTCGAGCTTCATTTTGTCCCAAAGGTGTAGTGACTTATCATCTATTTTTCAAGTTTATTTCAGAACACTCAAGAAAAAGTTCACATAGGGCTGCCTTTATAAGTTGGAAATTGAGATGAAATGTCTGTGAGAGCGAGAACAGGGTGGCCACAGTTCTGCATATAGCATCTTACCTATAGTATGATAGTTCTCTTTTCAAGTTATAAGGAACTTCCATCTTGAAAGAGGGTCACTTACAAATTTAAAATGTGTGTGTGTGTGTGTGTGTGTGTGTTTTGAAATTCTATATGGCTTTCCCAAAATTTAAATGTCACTATCTTATGCTCTTTTCTCTGAGATAGGCACTTCTTGATTATTCAAGATAATTTTGGTTTTACATTTTATCCTAATATTAACACACCCCTCTAATTTTAAAATGCTATTTTATAAAAATTGTTTTAATCTTCTGCATAATGACCTTTCAAGATATAAATGATATTCACACGACCTTACAGTGGATCTTGACAGCCATAAAATTACAGATCTTGACGAATAAATTTGTAATGTTGGCAAGCCAAGGCAAATGTTTGCCATATAAAGAACAACCTCTGGGTCACCCAGATGCCTTCTGGGAAATGGTTCAAAATTTGGTTACAGAAGCAGAAAAAGTTCTGATTTCCCCCCAGGGGAACATCTGGTTTCAACATTGCTCTGGTGGCATAGAGAATAAGTGAAATCACTAAACTGGAGGATCCTATGTTAGCCATTTTGAGACTTAAATACATTGAACATTGGATTAATTAAATTAAAATAAATATTTAACATCACAAATTACATGTACCGAATGGTCAATTACTGTTGTAACCTGAGATATTAGGGAGGAGGACTTTTGAAACCAGGAGTTCAAAATCAGCCTGTTCAACACAACAACACTTCAACTGAATGAACAAAATTGAATATAAGAAGCTGAAAGACTATTAAATCAGAAATTACATCAGCTATATTAATACTCCAAGAAGGAGACATTCTATAATTAATCATTTAATTCCATGTTTTGGACTTTTAGAGTTATAACCCTTGTGGTATTATTCCCTATGGCACAGATAACTTTCTGAAAAAAATGGTTCATTGCTCTGTCCTGATCTTAGGAAAGAGTTGAGGACACTGAGATTTTTCTTTCAATTTCCACACCTTTCTCTATGTTTGAATTTTCAAAGCATGTGCCTTTACTCTTATGACAATTTAAATTATATTCTCTAATAAGATTATCTGATTCCTGAGTATTTGGTTTGCTTATTTATATTTGGTTTTAAATAGAAAATAACACAAATGTGTTAATAAAAAATAACATACAATGTATGCATTTTTCACTGCAGATAGAGAACTTTTAAAGAAGAAGCTGAGTTTAGCTCTTTCTTTTCTAAAAATAGTGGTTAGTTTCTTTTTTCATTTTATTCTTTTGCTGTGCTGTGGATGGTATCCAAGGCCTTGCGCTAATCTCGATTGAGTATTTGCTTTCTGCACAAATACCATTTAAATTTTGGACATTTTAGTCTTTAAAAAATATTTTGGTTATTCATTAAATTATAATAATTATTTTAAAAAATATTCTCAGAATTGGTGTTGACTGAATGTCACTGGTTTGAGTTGCGGTATGGAAAGTCATCCCTATAATCTGACACATATAGATTACATTTGCTAATCAGCCTCTTTTTCTCTGCATCTTTCCTGCTGTATCTCCCTATTTTGATGTCACTTTATTACTTTTTATAATGCAGAGATTCATATTTTATTTTAGAGTGTTTGACAAACAAGTTGAATATTAACAAGTATTATATTAATAGGATTACATAGCACAACAAACTTTTTCTATTAAAAAGCAATATCAAAATTGATGAACACTAATTGATTCCATTCATAAAAAATATTCATTCTGTTTTGGAACACTTACTCTTTTGGTTTCTTACTTGCTACCAAAATCCATGAACATAGCCCCTTAGAGCAGTAATTGGACTATATGGCGATTTTCACAGGAGGGAGATCAGGCACCAGTGAGGATGATTTACTAGCCAAGTTCTGCAAGGCTATAAGGAAGGTGAAGGCCAGGTTCCTTCTTGGGTGGTTCCACAGTGAGTTCAAGGCCAGCCTGAACCACATAGCAAGACCCTGTCTCAAAACAGAAACAAAAACAATGTCCCCATAAAAAACTCACAATTAATCGTAGATGTTAACCACAGCTACAAAATACCTTTGCAATTACTTCTAGATTTATGTTCAATTCAATTATAAGGTGAATGGGAAATTCAATTATACGTGGTGGGAAAGTTTACATATAAATCTAGCCATCATAGGGAGGGAATTTTACCAAAGAATTGAACAGCACAGCACAGGAAATTAGCAAGATCTTCCTGGAGATTGCTCACCACAGAAGTTGTTTATGTTTTCAGTTTATTTGTTTTTAGATTGTTTTTCACCAGCTAAAAAGTGTATGGAATCTATTGATAGTCAATGTTCAGGATGTACCATTTCTGGAAAATAAACTGGTAATTCTTTGGCTAAACTGAGAATCCATGGCTAAACTCTTCCTTTTAATTGACAGATGTTGAATCAGAGTGTTGGTAGTCTAGAAGAAGTCTAATTTTGGACCACCATTTCTCACACCAGAAATCGAAACCGAAACATTACCAAGGAAGATGGTTTCATATGGAAGTAGTTTCCCAAGAATTTTGTCAATTCATTGAGGTATGTTTTCATGTCCGTGTGTGTGTGTGCGCACGCGCGTGTGTGTGTGTTCATGAAAGAAATGGAGCTTGTAGCAGAGCAGAAGGTAAAATGATTCACATCACTGTGTCAGCCCGAAGTCAGAATCAGTGAGGGAATCTTCAAATCCCTGGTCTTAGTCCAATGTCAGAGCCTGCAGCCCGAGGTCACAGCACATGAGTAAGGTTGCAAGACTTTCCTGAGATTAATGGCAGGGCTGAGCCAGAGATGACTGAAGGGGTACCCTCTGGCATGTTCATTTATCAGGGATTTACTTGTTGGTTAATGATTGCAGTAACAGTTTATGTCTGACAGGCACACTGGATATGTGCAGTGAGATGCTCTCTATTTGAAGTTGGATTATACTGGATCTATACAATTTCCTCTTCTGTGACCAAAGCTGTCATCACAGTCTGTCAATGAAGTTTGTGCTTTTATTTTACAAAGGGAAAACAACTGTTTTTTGTGGTAAAATTGGTTACACACAAGTAAAAGCTTTATAAATAAAGCCAATAATTTGTATACATCCTATCAAATATACTTTTCATATGCACATGAAATTATAGATTGCTGTAACTGTAGCAGAGATAAAATTAATTTTTTCACTTAACTCTTGCTTCTGACACTCTTCTGTTATGAATTTCCTAATAATTTTGTTCTATCTTTTTGTTACTATAAAAGATTTATTCTCATAAGAATTTATAAACTCATAAAAAATAAAATGTCGCTCAGTCTTACAAATGCATTATAATAAATAGGACCATTTTTCATATAATCACATACTATAAACATGTATATACATATATATGCATCTGTACACATATTTGCACAAACATGCCCAATAAAATTACACCAAGACTCTCCTTTTTTTCTTCATGGTGTTTCTCTGAAAATAGTTATTACATTAATTATTCCTTAAAGTTATCATTTTAAGTGACAACATATGACTTTATTGCCAAGTGTTATTTAATCAACTACCTGACACTGGATATTTAAATATTCCATTTTTTAACCCTATTGAAATTTATTGTGAGGAAATTTTTATTCCACCTTTTCTCCTAATCCTAAAAATAAATTATTAATCAAAGTATTCCTGAACCAAACATACACATTTTATAATTTAATCATCTATATTATAATTTAAAGCATAATTGATAAAATAAAAGATATAGAATATTTATAAATTTTGAACAATTGAAGAAAAATATAATAACAAAAATTAATCATAATAGTTAAGAAGTAAGAGTAAGGCAAACTGGAACATGTATACCAACACTCAAATGCACACACACACACACTCATCCCAACAGGAATGTATGAGCTTAGGCATATTAAAAATTACATGGCAGGTAAAAGGTCTAAATTTTGTAATTAAATGGAAAGATTAGAAGAAATAAATATAAACTATTCATGTAAAACATTTAAGAGGATGGTTAAGTATAAACATTTAAGAGGAAAGTAAAAGTATACCATATAAGTACTAATAAAGTAATGCAAGTCAGATATTTTAATACAGTACCAAAGATAAATTCATACAAAATAACCCTACACGTAAAAGGATTTCTTCTTAAGGCATTTAATGGCTTGCTTGCAATACAAAAATAAAAAGTCATAGTACCTCTTGCAGAAGCTGCAGAAGTGCTATATTATGGAACTTGAATGCCTCCCAAAGAACCTTTCGTTAACGCCTGGGTTCCCAGAGTGACCTGTTGGGAACTGCTAGGACACTGTAAACTGGGGTGCAGTGGGTGGTCCCCAGGTCATGGGAGGTGGCCCTTGGAGGAAAGTTTTATGACCCTATACCCTCCCTCTCACTCTGTGCTTTCTGGAGCATAAGCTTTAGCCTATGCTGCACTTCTGCCCTGTTGTGCTTTCTCTCAGATTTAAAACTAATCACAGGTCAGGAATAGCTACTTTGTGAAAGACATATAAAGCTGGCCAACAAGATGTTCAGTATTAAAAGTCAGTAGGGAAATGCAAAATGAAGCCATGATGAAATCCCATTATATATCTAATAAGATGATTCATATAAAAAGCAAACAAAAAATACCCTGAAAAATATAAAATGGTGGGAAGTATCCAGGGAAATTTGAACTCTCAAAGCACTGCTCATTTATGCAGAATCCTACAACCTTTTTGGAAAATTTGCTAGTTTTATTAGCTGGAAGACATATACTTGCAGTACAATCCAGCAATCCCTCTCCTGGGTATTTATACTATGCATTGAACACTCGGATGGAGATGTAGTTCAGCAGTAGAATGCTTACCTAGCATGTAAGAGGCCTTCAGTTTGATCTCTAGTCCTGAAAAAACAATGTAAAGGACAGTGTTTATACAATAAGCTTTACATAATTAACCATACTTTTTCATTCTATACTTACTAAAAACTAGAAACAACTAAAAAATCCTACAAGAATAAGTAAGCAAACAGGGATTCTGTCTTCATACAGGGATTCTGTCTTCATACATGAAGTACTACTCAACAAGAAAAGAGAATGAAGTTTTGGAATATGCAAGACTTTGGATAAATCTTAAAGGTATTTTATATAAAAGAAATTAATTTTGAAAGGTTATACGCCGTGTGATTCTGTTTATGTGATACTTTAAAATAAGTCAAATTTATAGTAGTGCAGAAGCAGTCTGTGGTTTGCTTAGGAGTATAAGAGAGTGGTGTGTGACCTTACAGATAGTTCAAGGGCGATATTTTAGGGAAAAAATGGAACTATTCTTTGTACTTCATTATGGGGGCAGTGATGAGTCAGAGTGCATAGAACTGCATGTTACTAGAGAGAAAGAAGTCAATTTTATTGCAAGATGATTTTAAATATAATTGAAGTACTTATTTCTCAATCTTCAAATAGTTTGGGATATTTTGAGTTACATATTATTTATTTCATCCATTGAATTGTGTTCAGAAGACATTTTATAATGAATTCAGCGCATAAGATTTGATGGAAATTGCTTTAAAAGCATCATATTATTAATTATTTTTAAAAATTTTTGTATATTCAAGGAGTTTATATTTGTGCATGTTTAATATGGGGCTCTAGGATTTTAATTAGATCAGTGTTAATTATGTTGATCAATATCCTTAGGGTTTTTTTTTTTTTGTATTTGCCTCTTGTGTTAGCCAGCTTCCTGTCACTATAACAAATTAGCTGAGATAATTAACTTCTAATTAACAAGTTTATTTTGGCTCAGAATTGTGAAGGGCCCAGTCCATGATCAATTGGTTCCTCTTTGTTAGGTCTGTGGAGAAGCAGCACATCATTGTGGGAGAACTGGATGAGCAAATCCATGGTCATACCCAGTAATAGTTATGGATATTATTCTTCAAGAGAGCTGTACCAAGAATAACAGAATTGTGCTATAACCATTTAAATTCTATATTTTACTAGGAGTTAAAATTGGTCAGAAAAAAATGTGTAACTTATACAAAGAAATGAAATTTCACTATTCACAGATGATACAGGTAAATATTAAAATATTAAATAATGTATAACAAATGAATGAAAATTAATGTGTTTGACAAGGCTCCTGGGTACAAAAATCAATCTATAAATAAAGCAATTTTTTTTCTATATACCAGAAACAGAACACCAAATTTAAAAGTTCATATGATTTACAATTACATTAAAATTTTCAACTAAGAACCAATGTGCCAATAGACATGTGAAAATTATAAAATTTATTATGATATAATAAAGATTACCAAAAGAAATAAAACTTTAGTCACATAAGGCAATAGACTATACACAGTCAGAATTATCATAAAATTTGTTAGAAATACAACCTCTAAGGTCTTATGTATCACTAATAAAACAGAAACCACAAGGTAGAGTCCAGCCAGCACTAAGTTACATCTTCCTTGCGACTGTAATATGTACTGCACCTTGAAAGCTGTGGATCTAGAAGTTTGAATACTCATGTGCCTCAAGATACAAGCAGCATTTCTTATCCCCAAATGAAAACCACACAAATGTCAGTAAACAGTAAGCTGTAGCTACAAGGCCAGGCTATAGAGCAACACAAACAAATGAAGAACAGATACATACAACAATGTGGATAAATATACATAGATTTTAAGTAAATAAAGAGAAACATAAAGAATATCTTATTTCTCTTCATATACAGTGCAAAAATAGGCAGGCCTAAGTTGTATTATTTAGAGATGAACACATAGATGATAGAGTTTAAAACAAAGTAAGGATGTAAGTTTTTCTTACTTTTTCTTATGTGCTAGGTTGAACAGTAAAAATGTAGAGAAACCATGATAAAAGACATTTTGCACAGTATGAGGAAGAATATGACATAGAAAAGACATTCTAAAGAGGGTGACTAAAAAAATAATAATTAAAGAAACATTAGAGATAATGCAGAGTTTCACTAAATAAGACGGTTGGAATTCTTTTTAATGGTTTGATCAATCTTGCATTCTGACATCTTCTGTAACTCCGTTGAAGATAATAATATGTAATATAACAACCAGTGTTAATTCCTATCATTTTTATTTGAAACCCTGTGTCATTTTTAATGTTTTTTTTTTTAAATTTGGCTGTGATGTGGGTATTTTGCTATTGTTCTTTTTTTTACTGTTCTCTTTAAAATAAAAATATGAAAGAAATAAAAGCAGTGACTAAAAATAATGGAAGAGAGACAATATTACGAGAACTAGTACAGTACATAATACTATGCTCTGTGTAGTACAATAGAATTGGAGATAGTAGCCTGAATCTTTATTCTGAAGCTACTTACTAAGATCTAAAGGGAAGAAAAGTTTCATTGATAGAAAAATAAAACTGATAAAGAGACGTACAAAATTCTAAAAGCTCCAGAAAGAGGGAAAAAAGTAGCTAAAAACAGATAGCACTTTGACTGATGTACCAGGCCTATAACTCAGTGTAAAGTAACTATTCATATAGCATTTGCATTGTATTAGATATTATATAATAACTTGTAACTATAAATTTCTTTTCCTCATAAAAAGCCTACATATTTTATTGCTTCATTATTTTTCTCAATAGTTTATTTTGGAGTAGGATAGATTACTTTCATAATCCTTAAAGGCAAGAATTCTACCCTGCATAGCACCGTTTAGTGAATCAATAATATTGAGGTGTTGGGGCTGGGGATTTAGCTCAGCGGCAAAGCGCCTGCCTGGCAAGCGCAAGGTCGTGAGTTCGGTTCCCGGTACGGGAGAAAAAACAAAAAACAAAAAACAACAACAACAACAACAATAATATTGAGGTGTTATGTATTATTGTATATGCACACACGTACAAACACATAGAAAGGACATTTGTATCAATTAATTTACACATATGTATTCATTGTTAGTTATAGATAAATACACTTGTGGAAGTAATTTAAAGTTAAATATACTATTGACACAAAGGGTCTCAACAGGAAGTACTTGAAGACTTTGCATTTATGATACTGCGAGTATCAGCCTTAACTAAAGGGTAAAACTAGATTCACTCCAATCTGACTCCTCATCCACAAAAAGTTTAACCATGACAATAGACAACAGATGATCTCTGGTTGAAGAGCTTGCTAAGAACGTTTCTCTTTCAGAAACAGAATTGCAGACGAGGTCGTGGATTGTGCTCCACAGACATCCTTTCTATTATGTATGGCTTCTGCATTTTTGCCTTGAGATGCTTTT
Organism: Chinchilla lanigera; assembly: GCF_000276665.1. Taxonomy (NCBI): domain Eukaryota; kingdom Metazoa; phylum Chordata; class Mammalia; order Rodentia; family Chinchillidae; genus Chinchilla; species Chinchilla lanigera. Next base: position 5,474,086 of record NW_004955512.1, on the reverse strand, counting down.
TACGTATGCTAACACTTATCACACACCTGTTTGTAAGTGCTATAGACTATCTTATTTGACCGCTAAACAGATCAAGATAAACAACTGTTTTATTAGAAGGTAAATAAGACTCTTGAATTTGTCTTGTAATAAGGTAATTATTATTTGGTACAATGCTATTAAAAGCAAGTGGCACTGAAAGTTAGGAAGGAATCTTAGCTTTAGGTCCAAGCTTTTCTGATGCTATTATATGCTTAATTTGCATATATTTATATTCATTCACACACATCTCTCTACATATGAAACTACGTATATATTTCAAGGCTATGAAGCAGAACTCATAGACTAGCTAATGAAATTACCATACTTAATTAAAAATAATTTCAATTCACTTTTCAGGTGTGCATGCTTCATCAAAAAGGATAGTGAATTGTTCTATATTTGACTGAAATGATTTTTATTATAGAAAGTGTAAAAATGTCAAAATATCAAATAATCATCTTTATTTCATTAAGTAGCCCACAATTGTTTGTTGAAAGGAAAACACTAGAAGGAAATCTATTTAGGGTTAGTCAAATTGAAATACATGTCATTGAAATACTAAGCTCTCTGTATCAGGGGCTGGGAATTTAGCTCAGTGGCACAGCTCCTGCCCAGCAAGCGCAAGGTCGTGAGTTCAATTCCTGGTACCAGAAGAAAAAAAAAAGCTCTCTGTATCATCAGAGGTATTCACATGCTATGTAGATAGCTACATAGTGATTTAGTAGTAGACAGAAATCAAGTATTATATAAACTGGGAACAAGTTAGGGTAGCAACGTGATTTAAGTTACTTTTCATATCTATTATCTGTTTGGTACCTGAAACTGTCTCCTTTTTTTTTACCTTTCTACTAATGCAAGCTTAACCATTCAGGATCCCTTATATCAAAGTAATATAACTATTTGTCAATCGTACAATTGTATGATATGCCTTAATAATATTAGACTAGAGTCTGAAGGAAAAGAGTTAATTGTGATGGAAAACACAGTGGAATAGTAACTGAGTTGTCAGTTCCAGCATTAGAAACTCTAGTTGCTGGCAAAACTACTAACCTTCAGCCCCCTTTATACCAACTTATGACACTTTTTGTGATCTTAAGTTTACTATAAGCTCTAAAAGTATATGACTTTAATATCTATTCTCTATCTCAATTATTTCTACAATGTAAGATGGGTTATACTTTCTCAGCTTAACTCTTGTCACTACCAAAACTCACATAAAGAAAACTATTCCCTGGGTGAACCTCATTTGCTGAATTTTAGGTTGAAGTTAGAAAATCTATGTTTATTGATTTGGTCCACTATCCAATTTAAGCACTAGAATTACCTTCCTGGTAAAGATTACCAAGAAAATCTTAAAATCCAAGTGTGTGTAACTAATTTGTTTTACAATGTATTAGAAACATAGTTGCAGGGAAAATATTTTGTGGATTGCACGATCCATCCTTTCTCTTTTGTTGATGTCACACTGAGATGTCAATTAAAGATGATATGTGCAAATCATTTAAAGCCCTAAAGAGAAAAAAGAAAAGGTTACAAAATATAAGGTCATGCCCAGGCAATTAAGGAAGCAATAAATAGAAATTATAAATGACAGGCGAACCAAGCCTATAAGAGATGGTGTGGGCTTCCGCTCTCTAGATTTTTCCTTAGGTAGGCTGCCTGAATGCTTGCATTCACAAGGAATATGTCATGCATTGAGGAAAACCTTTTAGAGACACAAGCATCAGATTCTGTGTGGGTTCTTTGCTGTATCATTTGTATTAGTAATACTTATTAGTCTGGAAGAATCACTTGAGGAATGACATACTAAAAGATATGAGAGTTTTCTTTTTTGTAGAATCTATTTCAAAAGAATAAAGCATGAATCTATTTCAAAAGAATAAAGCATAATGAATAAAGAATATGTAGTAAATATGAACACATACTTCTTTAAGTGGACGTTTATTGCTAATAAGAAACATTACCTCTGAGTTAAACTATTATCAGTAGTTTAACCCAGGGCAGCATGTATGTTTAAGGAAGTATCAGAATATACTTTAATGTTTTTCAAGGTGAAACTTTGTCTTCTATCACATTATACAAATCTCAGACTTTTTAAGATCAATTTGTTGGTCTTACCATCTTTTTGTATCTAAAAGGACAGGTAGGTGAAAAGTATCAGAAATATTACTTACAAGAACCCGGAGGAAAATCAGAACCACAGAGAGTATTCAGTCACTACATGTATTAAGTTTTGCTTTATTAGTATTAGCTTCATATAGTTTTGCCAAGAGCCAGAGTCCTAACAATCTTATGGTATTAGTGTGCTATTCTTGCTATACTTGTCACCTCTGCCTAAAATACAGAATGATACCTGACAGATCTCAGAGCATCAGGCCAACACAGAGCGTTGCTTGCAACATAATGGTGCAGTAGACGTGGTGAGTGGTGAACACTGAAAAGGGAGTTAGTTTACCTTCACTGCAGCAAGACAGACCTTCAGAGCAGGTATCATTCCAGCAGACAACAGCCAAGCAGAATTTCATAGTGGTTTTATGAAAGGCACTGTCATTTGGGGGAATTTTCAATTTGCCAGACATTTCTTCACAGGTCATCCTTCCATTCTCAGCTTCACTTCACTTTTGCTAACTCTTCTACTTCTCTAGTCTTGACCAGTTCTTCTCTTATCCAAACTTATAAGTTGCTTTTCTTTCTTTCTATACTGTTTATAACACTCTTTAACTGTATATCTAACTGCTTTTTGATTTCTCTACTTAAATAACTTTCCAAGATGCATCATCTTGGTTCATGCATCTCTTGTGCTGGATAAAATGTCTATCTGTGATAGATATGGTGCAAATTTCTGCCACTGCTCCCCTCCGTAAACTCCACATGAACAGAGGAGAATGCATGTGTGTTAGCATGCATGAGGAGTCATTGGATACCATCCTGTAAGTTATCAGAGTAGAGGTTTTAGGAAAAGGGAAAAATTATAGTTAATATCAGCTGATTTTAATTCCCAGATTTGGTGCTACGGAAACACAGACAATATTGACCATGGCAACATATTAGTGTATATTTTGCAGCTTACAAAACACATGCATGAATGGTGGGGCATTTGAATATGTACATACATTGTTAGGAACCATGTGGGAGGACGGGGTGATGAGAAGGGCTGAGCTAGTCTTCCGATTGCTGTGAAAAACCGAATGTAGCTGTTTCATGCAACTCTTTTCAACAACAGCTTATGTCTGTATCGTAGTTCGGGGATTTGGAAAGATAAACAGTGTAACTCAAATGAAATTCACACTGAGATGAAATATACACAATGAAATGTAAAATTGTTTATGCATATGTGTGTAGATATAAAACTGAATTCGTTGATGTGAGTGTGATGTTTAATTCATTTCATAGTAAAATTCTGGAAAAAATAATATATTATTGAAGATCATTAGTAATGGCAATGATTAACCCAAAGTAATATGTTCTTGGCGATTGTTTTTTAAATTTGTAGAATAGCTTAAAAATAGTTCCAATTTAAAGTGGTTTCATTATCTTTTTGAAAGCAGAACAGGTACTCTGTGAACTTGTAGGCACCAGTGATTCTTCTACTTCCGCCTCCTAAGGGGGGCGGGGCTAAAGGTGTGTGCTACAGGGCCCAATAATCTTACTGTCCTTTGACAAACCTGCCAATGGAGGCTGCTATCTTTGATTTTCAGTTGATTGAGGGGTGCTAGTTTTTTTTTTTATTAACATTCTACCATATAGAGTACCTTTAACCCCCCAAAACACCAAGATATTGCCTATCATATTAGGAGAGATTAGATAAGAGAGTTATGTTGGACTATACTATTAATTCCTCACTAAGCAATTTCTCACATTTTTCACACTGCTTTTACGAGGCTTCTGAAAAGAAATTTAAACAATATATTAAAGACATTTTTTCCAGGAAAATTCTGCCTACCAGTGTAACCTGGCAAATGCAAGGTCGTGAGTTCGATTACTGGAACCAAAAAAAAAAAAAAAGAAAAAGAAGTGGTCCCAGTCCTGGCTGTTCCCCTTGCTGCTTTGGACCAGTCACATCCCTTCTAGATAGTGTGTTTTCTCCTCAGCTAAGTGGGCACAAAAATGGCGGCTGCATGGATGCAGTCAAGCACCTCATGAGTGCCTGGGGTGTTGCAAGTGAGAAACATACTTATGGCTGATTACTGTCATTATTTCAATGGAAAAGGAGAAAACTGAACAAAGAACAAAAGAAGAAGGAGAATAAAAGTAAAAAGCACAGTTGTCCATGTATGCAGGAAACACTATAGGTATGCAACCTGAAGAATTGCATAAACTAAATGTTGAAGTCTTCACAGAGAAGGTTATGAGATCCCTAGGCCTACCTCAGATCATTATGTGTGTCTGGTCAGTGGCCAACGAGGTTCATCATACTAAAATATGGTGGATCTGATCTTGCCAGCCTCAGCAATATTAGTTATTAGCAAGAAAAAACAACAATATAAAAAAATAAGGCAAGACTTGCCACTGTTTAATTTTAATACCAAAATACAAACTCCAAACACACTCAGCCACCTTATCTTTGGCAAAATGTCCAAACACCTTCACTGAAAGAAAGATAGCATCTTTAATAAATGGTGCTGGGAAAACTGACTTTCCACATGCTGAAGACTAAAAGTAGACCTGTATCTCTCACCAGGCACTAAACTAAATTTGAAAAAAGTCAAAGATCTATATACTAAAGCAGAAACCCTGGGGCTGAGGATGTAAATCTGTGGTAGAGTGCTCACCTAGCATGCCCAGAGCTCTGAGTTTGTTGCCTAGTACCACACATACACATACAAAATAAATAAACAAACAAATGCATGAATAAATAAATAAATCAGAGACACTAAATCTGCTAGAATATAAAATAGGTAGAGCTCTTGAAGATGTAAACTTAGGCAAAGACTTTATGAACAAAACTCTGATCACATAGCAAAAGTTACAAACAATCAACAACTGAAATCTCCTATTTAAAAGCTTTTGCACAGGGGTTGGGGATTTAGCTCAGAAGCACAGCGCCTGCCTGGCAAGCACAACGTGTTGTGTTTGATTCCCAGTACTGGAAAAAAAAACCCAAAAAATAAAAAAAAATTTTTTTTAAATAAAAGCTTTTGCACAGAAAAAGAAATAATCAACAGAATGAAGATATGATTCACAGAAGGGGAAACAATTTTTACAGCTATTCCTCAGACAAAGGACTAATATCTAGACTATATAAAGAAGTAAAAAATTAGACCTCTCCCCAAATTTAAAGACCTAATCCAGAAAATGGGCATTTGAAATGAATAGACATTTGTCAGATAAAATAGTACAAACAACAAATAAATATATGAAAAAATGTTCAACATGACTGGTCAAGCAAGAAAGGCAAATAAAAACAATCTCCAAAAAGAATGGCTGTCATCAAGAAATCAACCAATAACAAATGCTGGTGCAGTTGTGAGGAAAAAGGAACCCGCCCCACTATTGATGGGAATGTAGATTGGTGCAGCCTCTCTGGATATCACTATTGAGATTCCTCAACAAACTAAAACTAGAGGTTCCACTTGATTTAGCTATTCCCCTGCTTGATATTGCTACAAAAAAATTAAAAACATCGTACCACAGCAATACATGCACACCCATGGTTATAATAGCATGACTTGAAATAGCTAAATCTTAGAAGCAGCCCAAATGCCCATCAATGGGCAAAAGGGTAAAAAATATGTGTGTTTATGCAATGGAGTATATTTGTTATAAAGAAAGATAAAGTTGAGACATTTCTAGGTAAATAGATGCTCCTGAAACCATCCTCTTAAGTAAAATAAATTGGACACACATATTTAAATAGCACATTGCTTCTCTGGTGTGAGAAACTAAGAGTAAAGAAGGACCAAAATGTATAATAGATGTGAGGAAACAGGAAGTAAATGACCAAATGGAAAGGAGAATAAGAGAGGAAAGAGAGGGAAAGGAAAGAGGGAAAGAGAAAAAAAGTATAGAAAGAAAGAATGGAAGCAAAGCTTTTATAAGTAAGGAAGGAAACAGTGGTGGAAGGGAAGGGAAGGCACTAGGGAAAAAGAAGGAAGATACGTCATGTGCAGGTGCAAATGCCCCATATTGAATGTGATCAATATAGATATATCCAAAGTGTACCAAAATTATTTAAAAATAGAATATGGGAAGACTGTTTTTTATTCAGATCTGGCTAAATGATTTGGGGCAAATTGTATAATTCCAGTATCAATTTCTTAAACTTTAAATAAACCTGGTGTCTGTCTCTATAGAACAGAGGGGGATTGACATGATCCATGTAGTTCCTAGCATATTAGCAGCTTAGCAAATGTTTTGTTTTGTGTTTCCTCCTATTGCAAATTCCCATTACTCTTCTCCTGGCCACTCTCTTTTCCTCTTATCCCACCATCCTTATTCTTTTGCCCTTTATGGAATTCTGTCTATCTCTTTCTGGTGAATCTTTCTGTAGTCAATCTTCCACATAAATCAATGAGACCATAGACTAGTGTTAGTGAACAGGAGAAGAATGTTCAGACTCACAGAATCAGTGAAGCTTTTAACCTAGTATTTACAAAGTACATCAGCTTTTAAGCCCTAACTTAAAGATTTATAAGGAACCTTCCTATGCAATGAAAGAATCCAAGACAGAAAACATGAGTTTTAATTGGTTATTAAATTGCTGCCTACAAACCAGATGTATATTTTATTCTACAAAGTTTTGCAGACTACAAAGAAACAAAAACGAAACAAAGAATATCTGCTTCCTCCTCAATAGATTGTTCACGCTTTTCCACAGAAAAGTTTTGCAAAGTGGAAATTAATTATGGAACCATTGATCTTGAGTCTTTCTCTATCAAGATTAACCCTGTGGACCTGGGTGCTGAAGACAAAGTTAATAAATAGCAATAACTTGAAACATTCACATAATGATAGAAGACTATGCTGTGGACAAATGAATGATTTGTACCCATCAGACAGACATTCCAGAGTGCAGGGATTGATTTATTAACATAGCACTTGGGAACTTGTAATTTACAGTGGAAAGATGAGTCATTGACATTGATTTATCTAATGTAACTGTCATCATCAGATAAAGTTCAGCATTCTCTCTGCAGAACTAAAAAAACATATTTGCTCCACTCCAACACACTGCATGGTCAATAATTATTAGTTGTATTTTTTATATTTTATGAAATTAAGGTTAGTATTTTCATTTGCTTTTCTCCATGCTTTTCATACATGTTTGCCTCATTCACTTGCTCATCAACATTTTTATTCATCCAGTAATTATTTCCTGAGGTCTGCGGTAGCAGGTTATCTAGTAACATAGCCCTGTTCCTACATCCAGAATGAAAATAGTACTACATTAAGGAGCAAGCTATTAGTGAAACAGAGAAAATACGCCTTCTCTTTTGAGACAGTAATATCAGTACCCAGAAACCTAAATTCCCTATCTAAGTGGTTGTGAGAACTTCCATTGAGAACCTGAATAGTTGATTTTATCCTTCTGAATTCTGAGAGGCCAGGAGTATGGGGCCTCAGGTGTGGCCAGGTCTTTGCTTTTTAGGAGGGACAAATTCCACATTAAAGCTTGAAAATGCTTGCTGTGTCCAAAGTCCCTACACATCCGGGTAAGGTGGTGAGAGATGGAAACCAAGGAGGAAAGAGAAGAGACTCAAGATGCCAGCCAGAAACCTCCATTTGTGCCCCTCCAGTCATCCTACATCAGAAATAGGGAACAGACACTAGTAATGCAAAGGTGTATTGAACACCTTTTCATGCTTCATAAATTTAAAATGTGAACCATATCACTCTTTTGCACATCTTAATGTGAGAAGGACATTGTACGTATGAGCCAAAGATGTCCTCTACATCAGCTACATGTTGCTTGTTTCTTCAGGCTGACTGCAATTCTCAGACCCATTCTCTTAAAAGTCTGCCTAAGTCAAACTGAAATTTTTATACATTCAGTTATTTTAAGTAAAGCCCAAACACACTCAATTGTAGCCATCTAGAATCTTCATGCTTTGCCTAAATTACACTCAGCATCTCTTAGTTTTAGATAAAAGTTGAAGCTATTAAAAAATCCCAGAGATGCTGCACTCTGCAGCGTCTCTGACCCAGCGAGTTCCTGTGGGGTTGTCAAGAAATGCTCTCTGCTCTCCGCTCAGAGTCCCCTCTCTCCAGTCCCCTTCTCATGGACTTCCTTGGCTCCCTGCCCCTTCTCGATGGAGATGCCCACGCTGCCTGGTGTGCTCACCACCAGCAAATCAATTATGATATAATGCAAATAAAGCTGGTGTGCGCTGGTGCCCCCTCATGCTGTAACTCTTCCCGACCAGGAAAATACTGCATGCATCCCTCTAAATGCTATCTATGGCTGCTCTGGTGCTGCAATGCCAGAGCCAAGCAGCAGTGAGGGACTACATGATACAAAGCCCTAATCTTCCATTAGCTTGCCCTTTACAGAAAAAAATATTTGAAATCTTAAAACAAGATTTCCAGTGGGTCACTGTTTTCTCATCTGACACATACAATTTCTGTGGGAAGAAGGAAAAGGAGGGCAAGGAGTACAATCCTGTATATGTTTGTGAATATTTTTAAGTGATTCATAGTACCATGTAAATTTGCCAAACAAAAAATAGTCTATGCTTGGTTAAACAGTTTTTTCAAATGATTTAAATCTATTAGTATTTCCACAAGACTTAGGAAATGTGAGAGAAATCCATTGTAGTTACAACGTATGGAAAAGCCTGTGATATGCCCCACTAACCAAAACACTTGTCAGAAAAGAGTGATCAGATTTCTATTTAAATTTTTATAATAAAATTCTAACTAAATAGAACTCAAATCTTACTTCCAAAGAAGAAAGGTAAATCATAGCTGTATGGCTACCGTATTGTTAAAACTGTTTAATTTTCCCTAAGAAAATACAATCTAGATGAATACGGGGTGCGTGTAAGTTTAACTCTTATTCTGAATTGATATATATTAATTTTAAGACCTATATTTTAATTAATATATTTGTATAAATAATTTTTTAAACGAGATTAATACTTATATGTACAAAAGTATCATTAGTAGAGAATTGAATAGGCAAAATGGAAATTGTATATAAAAATTTGTTAGATTAGTTTTAGAGGAAACAAATTCAAAAACTCCTCCCCACAGCTGGGCATGGTGATGCAAACCTGTAATCCCACACTCAAGAGGCTCAGGCAGGAGCATCACTTTGACTCCGAGTCCAGTTTGGACTACAGAGTGAACTCAAGGCCAACCTGAAATATGCAGCGTCGCCCAAACAAAACAAAACAAAACAAAACAAAACAAAACAAAACAAACAGAACAGAACAGAACAGAACAGAACAAAACAGAACAAAACAGAACAATCCTCCCCATACAAATGGTTTGAAGCAGATGTGCTCTGATCCCCTTGACCTTTCGGTTTTCCTCTTAAACTGCAGCTTTGACTCACTGTGAAACACTAGCAGAAACTGTTTCCAGATACTTCGGTGTGAAAGAGCACTGTCGTCTTTGTCTGGAAATAGCCATTTATTTCACACCTATGATTCATTCATTGGATTTACTTTTCAATTATTTATCTTGTTAATAATCCTTGGCGGATCCCCTGTTTTAACCAACAACTCAATTAAAGTTGAGAATATAAGAAAAAAGGAAGATTATTATGATCCTTGAAGATCTTGTAGTCTTTCCAAAGTGTGTGTGAGTGCGTGTGTGTTTGTGTGTGTGTGTGTGTGTGTTTCCTCCTTGGTGTAACATATTTCAGTCTTCTTGTAATACCTCTGGCTTATTTCATCAGAAGAACTTTCCCTTCTGTCTATACTATATGAAAGAAAAACTGCTAACTGTGGGTTTTGTAACATGCTCTTCCCTTCCTGGGCAAGGGGAGTCTTGCTGACCCCATTAGACACTCTTACAGAATGGCATAACCTAGTGAGTTCTATTCTGAGGATGCTTTATCAGACTATACCTGGTCCAAATAAGATGCAAAGTACAAATGGGAATTTATAGAATTATAAGATGCAACTGGCTGGGAGAAGAAGTTAATAGTATAAATTTTGCATATACATAATAAATATAGTATAAAATTAATGAACTTCAAACTAAAGGATTTCCCTGGAACTGACATTTAATTCCAACTCTGCAAATGGTACTCTGTTACTCCAAAACCAAAATATGTTCCACTAGGAAAAGGTCCAGGCATAATCCACTTTATTTTATTTTATTTTACTTATCTTTTTCCCTATTAATGTCTGCAAGTTTTTAATACATGTGAAATAATGATTTCCACATATAAGTGTTGTGAACCACTTTTCCCAATCTGTATCATTTAATTAGTTTCTGTAGTGTATTTTTGATTAACAGAAGTTCTTAATTTTAATATAATCAAATTTATCAAATTAATCTACTTTTTATCTATAACATTTTTATTTGAGGTGTTATAGTGCTGTATTACATTCTACAAGTGTTAAAGTTTTATTTTCCTCTCATTCAAGTTTTTATTTTGTAAATTCATAGCTACAAAAAAGCAAATGAGATAACATAAGACATAAACACTTGATATAAATACACCAATTGACTATCTTCTAAAATGTATGTTGTAAGTGTATATGTATGTCTGTGTATTGGAGCACACACACATGCATATTTATATAGACATATCCATATATTTATTATTTATGTCAATGTCTCAAAGATATCTACATAGATGTAAACATGGATAGATAAATCCATAAATATGTAGATTATCAATCTATCTATAAAAATCTTTCAATTTCTTTTTGAACCATATGAAGGTTGCATCTATTGCCCATTTCATATTCCCTTATGTACCCATCCAAGAAAACTGACAAAGACACAGTGATTCTATTTGTAGACGTGCTATATTCAGATGTTTAAATGCTTTCAAGTATGTTCTCTACGGCTATTTTAAAACCCAGAGTTGCTGCAAATTTAAGTTGCTTTTACTTTATATTGTCTCCTAATCACATTTAATGTAGAAAATGAGCTTGACAAATATTTTTCATAAAGTAAAAATAGTAAATGTTTTAGAATTGATGGACCAAGTGGTCTCCATTGCATCTACTGGGCTCTAATATTGTAACATTAAGATAATAAGGAATGATGTGTAAATGATTGAACATAAAGGTATTTCAGTAAGACTTCACTTTCAAATAAATTTTGCCACCAAAGTCACAGAATATTCCTTGTTTTTAATTCATTGTCATTTTTGAAGATTCCACCCAGCTTTCTTATAGGATGTACCACAAGACAAGCATATCTCATGGACCTTACTATTATCTCATCATATTCAGAGTCACATGTTGCCTGTCAAAGGTGTAAGCCTTATTGTTTGGCTAGGTCTGATCTCTAAATTCTGTCCTTCAGACTTCTTAATGACTAAATAAACTTTAAGTAGTAATTTAAACGACATAAATTTCTTGTTCTCCAGAGACATTCCCCCCCAAAGTTGGATTTTTCAATCAATTATTAGATTTGTTTTAGCAAAGTGCTTATTTCTAATTCTACAATTTCTTCTTCATTTACTCGGTGGCAGTGTACTCAAATGACAGTCCTCTTCCTCTTCATCTCTCTCCAGCTTGTGTAACACTGCAACAAACTCAAACTGTTTTAAAATTCCATGTAGTCTAATTTGCTAGGGCCATCGTCCATGTATCAGTCCAACATCACAAATACAATCAATGGAATCCCTTTCAGGTTGGTTTCTGAATTCTTTTAATGTATTAGTCTTATCTTCTTTTTGTCATATAAAAAATGTATCAGGCTGTCTTTGCCCTCCTCTTGCCTCAGATTTAAAACAAGATGTTTCTCAAACAAGGTTTATTTTCTTTTGTTAATCAGTGGCATTGAGAAACCAATGACATGGGCGTCGGGTATATTCACTGTGTTACTGATTCTTAGCCCTTTTGGTGAGAAGAGCACAAAATTTTTTATGCTAAACTTAAATTCCTTTGGTGATAAACTCTAATAATCTGCCTACTCATACTCACACTTTGGGAAGTCTCTCTTCCTTGCTATGAGCTGGATTGGCTGACTTGCTTCTGGTGAATCATATGTGACAGAAGCAGGTTACTTCAATGGATAACTCATGAAAAGGTTGTGATCAGGGTTTCTGACCCAAGTACTCTATTATTCTCTTGCTTGCTGTCCTGAGGTAAGCCAGCTAGCATAGCATGAGTTACCTAATGCAGAGTCAATATGCTCAGAAAGAATAGAGACGTCAACCAACAGCTGGTGAGTAACTTGGATCTCTGGGAAAATGTCTTGTAAGGAGCCCTTTAAGAGTTTTGAAGCACTTTCTCTCATAGTCAAAACTCCAGATGAGATTGCTTCTTGCTAATAGTCCTTCTTTATCTTGTGAGAGATTTTAAGTCAGTGACACCAATTCATTTGCCTCTAGATTACACATAGGCTGTGAAATAAATATTTTACATTGCAATACATTCATACAAGAATTTCTCAGTTCTCATGACAGTGAAATCTATATGTTCTCAAAAACAAAATAAAACATCCCTCTCAAAAAACAAAACGAAGTAAGCATATTAAATAAACCATGAAAAACCTGTTTTTATAACTAAGAAACAATAAATACTACAAACATCAGATTTCATTTAAGTAGAAAAATGAACCCTCATTCCACATAATCTATAGAATCCACAGTGGCAGAAAAACTTACAGGAAGGTGATACACAAAAAGAGTCAGGGAAACACGTTATTCGTGATGGAAGGTAAATACAAACATGCCAAGAAAAAGAGTGTATGATTCTAGTAGCAGAATACTGACATAAAAGTACTTGCTACTAAAAAATTGAAAGGAATTGACAGTTCACTGGATTTACAGTGCATGGAAACAAAACTGGAGTTCTTGGAGACAGAGCAGCTCTGAGAGACAAACCGTTGTCTCAGAGGGTCGAAGTGCTCCTGAAGACATTTTGCTAAAGTTATAGGGCTTGGGCATGTTGGAGAGCAAAATGTAGAAATTAAGGATTAGCATAAATAAAAGACAGTCAGAGAACTAAAAGTTTCCCTAGTATTTAATGCATGAAAAGCAGCATTGTTGATTAAAAAGTTACTAGTCACTATACAGAGAAAGCAAGTGCACAGCATGCAACTATAGGAGATATAAGAGGCAATCTAAAGAAGTATGCTAATATAGGGAATTCTATCCAACAAATATATAACCAAAATTTCATACCGTCAGGATAAATCAGAATATAGAGAACTAAAAAGGAGATATACAATAATGAAGGGTGACATATTTTGAACACTAGCTCTATGATAAAAAATATCACTTCTAATTAATTAAATGCAGAACGAGATTAACAAAAATTGCTCACGTATTAATCAGAAAGAAAATATCTGTGATTTCTCTCTAGTAGAAATTGTGCAAACAGAGACAGGAGGCCCATGAATGGCTAACACGGGGATTCACATTTGGATGCCCCAGAAGGCCCACGAATGGCTAATAAGGGGATTCACATTTGGACGCCCCCCCCCCCCCTCCCGACCGTGCCCTGCACCACCTGAGGTACTAGAGCAGGCGGTCCACGAACTGCTGGCACTGCGGTTCACTTCTGGGCTTTACTTGCGCCCTGACCTCCTGGAGTTCACAGACACAGGCGGTCTGTGATCACCGGCACTGCTGCCTGCTTCTGGCTCCTGTGCACGCCCTGAGCTGCCCGAAGACTCAGAATCAGGTGATCCACAATCCGCTGACATCACGGTTTGCAGCTGAATGCCAAGAGAACCAGGAATTTCCCATCTACTTCCTGGGGGCAGAGCAGGCCACAGACGACCCCGCCCCCATTACAGTCTGAGTCTCCGCCCTCTGAACACCTGGTGCAGACAGGAGATCCTGACCCAGAAGGCCCACAAACTGCTAACACCAGGGTTTGCACTGGGGCCCTCCCTGCGCGTGCCCTGCACCGCCTGAGGTACTAGAGCAGGCAGTCCACTAACTGCTGGCACCGCGGTTCCGCGCCTGGGCTTTACTTGCACCCTGACCTCCTGGAGGTCACAGACACAGGCGGTCCGTGATCACCGCTAGTGCTGCCCGCTTCTGGCTTCCGTATGCACCCTGAGCTGCCCCGGAGACGCAGAATCAGGCTGTCCATGATCTTTTGACCTTGTGATTTGTGTCTGAGTTCTGCCTACGCCCCGAAGTGCCTGGGGACACTGGACCACTGGTCCGTGATTGCGCCACCAGTGCAGCCTCCTTCTGGGTCATGCGTGCCCGGAGCTGCAAGGGGACACTGCATCAGAGAGTCTGCCATCGGGTGACATCACAGTTTGCATCTGAGACCTGGGAGAACTAGGTACAATGCACCATCAGCCGGAACACCCCGGACTAAGCAGGGCATCTCAGCTGACACTGAGGGGCAAGCCTGACCACCAGGAAAACTAGGGACACCAGAGACCTTTGCTGAGCTGCCAGGGAAGAGGGAGACAGAGCGTTCCGCCTCTGGCATCAATCATGACAAGAGGAAGGACTAAAACGCAATCTCAGAATTCGACTCCACTCGGAACAAATTAAAAAACATCAGCCCCACCAAATTCAAGGACTCATTCCAGAACTGGGCATCTGAGATGAACACACACTTCTCAGATAAAGAAATACAAATGGCAAATAATACATGAGAAAATGTTCCACATCATTAGGCATTCAAGAAATGCAATTTAAAACAACATGGTGATTTCATCTCAGTGAATGACTAGCATTAAGAAATCAACCAATAACAAATGCTGGCGAGGCTGTGGAGAAGTAGGAACTCCTCCACTGCTGGTAGGAATGCAGACTGGTGAAACCAGTGTGGAAATCAATTTGGAGATTCCTCAGAAAACTAGGTCTAGAGGTCCCATTCAACCCAGCTACTCCCCTTCTGGGTATTTTCCCAGAAGATCTGAAAGCATCATATCACAAAGATATATGTACACCTATGTTCATATCAGTGTAATTTGTAATTGCTAAATTGTGGAAGTAACCCAAATGTCCACCCACTGACGAATGGATAAAAAAATTGCGGTACTTTTATATACTGGAGTATTACTCAGCTATAAAGAAAGATAAACTCAAAGCTTTTACAGGTAAATGGTCACAACTAGAGACTATACTCATAAGTAAAGTAAACCAGACCTGCATGTGTAAGCAACGTATTGTCTCACTAGTGTAAGAACCTGAAAGCATGAATAAAAATTAGGAAGTATGATAGACATTGTAAAACAAAAGAAAAATGCTCAAAAGAAAAGATCAACTGGGATGAGGGAAAACAGAAAAGAAAGAAGGGGGAAATTATATATGTATGTATATACAGGATAGATAACATAGTTGTATTACTGACTTCTATCACTTTACTGAAAGGAGCAGTTAGTGATTACTTATTTGATCAATCTTGCTTGTCTCTATTTGTTTTCCTGAGATACTACTTAGAAGATATCATTATGTAATACAACAACCATTGTTAATTTCCTACTAATTTGTCTGTAATTCAATATTGTTTGCATTGTTCTTATGCTATTTTGTAAATGGATGTCTGTTTGCTAGTATGTTTTCTTTTTTATTTTTAAAATAAATTAAAAGAAAATTAAAAAAGGAAATTGTGCAAACATAGATCCCTATCATAAAGAAATCAAGTAAGACATTAACAAAATCAAAAATGACATCCTTTGGAAATTTTGAAAACTCTAATAAATAAGTTTCTGATGCTAGGAAAGATACAAATAAAATTTTTTTTAAAGTAAAAATACAATCATGAAGATAACATCCCCTAATAAAATGTATGATGTATGTTTAAAGCACTGTTTAGAAGATCACTAAAGCCATTACTATTTTATTAATAAAGGTCAAAGTATCTCATTTAAAATGAGTTAAAAAGTACTGTAAAATAATAATTTAGAAAGCAGAAACAGTAATGATACAAAGCAGAATAAATCAGAATAAACAAGAAAAGGAAATAAATGAAAAGCAATTACCAAAATATATAGGCAACTAATGCGACATTTTAAGTAAAGCAAAAAATGTGACAAAACACAAAATGGTAAGTTTTTTATGATACCAAATGCTGAAGGTAAAATAGAGTGTGAAATAAATAGAAGTCATTTTTAAAAACATGAAAATTTATTAAATATAAACATGAATATTTTTTAGCCTTGGATATACCTCAGTGGTATAAGCACCGGCCTGGCAAGTTCAAGGTCCTGAGTTCCATCCCTGGTACCCGCCCCCCAAAATTAAAATAATTAAAAAATTAAAAATGAATATTTTTAAACACTATCAAGTAATATACTTGACAATAAAATTTACTAAGGTATTTCATTTGGAATAGAAATCTTAAATTCATCAATATCAAAAAAATTTTGAAATGCTAACTAAAAAATTTATTCACAAAATAAGAGCCTTTTAACTTCATAAGTTATGTTTTTAAGATTTCCAAGAAGACAAAATCAAAATAATATGCAGTTGTTCTAAAATACAGAAAATAAAAGGGACTATTCAGAAAATTTTTATCAGACAAATATTGCAACTGATTAATGTAATGCACATATATACAGGTATACAAAAACAAACTTAATGAAAAATAGTATTAAAATGTTGGAGTATCTTAACAAATAGAGCTAGGAGAAAAATCCTTCATTGAAAAATTGCTTTCTCAATCATTAAGTGTTGGTTTGCTTCTAAGTTAATTTATAAGTATTATATAAACTCAATAAACATTCTATTTTAAAGAAAGGTGGAATAGTTGAGTTATTTTAAGTCCATAAAAATAAAAATTCAGAATTTTTATAAAAATATTGATATTAACATGGTTTGTGGGAATACAATAATGGGATAAGATTAATTCTACTACATTTTTAAAAGTAGTAATAATATTGTCACATTTGGGCATGACAACATAACCAGTGAATGAAACAAAATACTAGTACCAGAAACAGATTTGAGTACATAGAGAAATCAATTGTATTATAAAACAACAGCTGCAATAATTATGAAGAAAACAGGATTTAAAAATAAGCAGCATTTGAATAATTTAGTATCTACCTGGTGAAATGAAGATGTTATTTCACAAATAACATTCAGTTCCAAATATAAGCTCCATAGTAAAAAAATTTCAAGTATTAGTAAAGCAATGTACACAATAAATTATACCTGTAGTATTGAGGTTTGTCAACTATTATTTTAGGTGCAGACAGGATTGATACTAATAAATTTAATTATCTAAAAATAAAACTACATGACTAAAACATAGAAGCACAGTTAAAAGGCAAGCAAGAATAAAATACTAACAGAAAAATTCTCAAAGTTAATAACTACAGCCTAGGATATAGCTCAGCAGCATGCCTGCCTGGTAATTACAACGTCCTGAGTTTGATTACCAGTACCAAAAAAAAAGAGCCAATTCCACCAACACTTTAGGAATTGTAATTTTTTTTTAAAAAAATTGTTAATTGGAAAAATATTCAAAGATATTATATGCACCTTTTTAAAATTGTACATAGCATATGCTAGGTGTTAAACAATGGGGAAATGACAGTCCATATTTTCTTCTTTGAAAAACATTAATAAAATTCATAAATGTCTACCTCATTCACAGTAAACATACAATGAAGTCATATAAATTATACTTTCTAATGACAACAGAATTAAATTAGAACAAATGGCATCCACCATCAAAAAAAAAATCAAATATTTAGAAATTAACAACTGCCCTAAATAGGATATGGGCCAATGAAGGAACCACTAGGGAAATATTCCACCTGAACTACAGTAAGACAATATCAAAATAAATTTTGTGGGATTAAACTAAAAATTGCTTATAAAGTCTTTGAGACTTTACTTAGAATAACATGAAGACATAATATAAAAGATTGAGATTCCATATCAAAAAGCTTATTAAAACACAAATACAAATGAAAAGAAAGAAAATCAATATAAAGATTGGAGCAATTATTAATGAAAAAGGAATAGAGATGAATAAAATAGTAAGTTAGCAAAACCAATCTTCAGAAAGGTCAGTAGAAAGACTTTTAAACAACGAATAAATCCTTCTAATAGGACCAAGAATAAAAAAGAACATGTCACCAATATTAGCCATAGAAAAAAAGTTAGTAAATACTCTTTCTGCAAACATTAAAAAGCTGATAAAAGTATATCATGAGCACTTTATGTGAACAAATTTGACAATTTAATTGAAATAAAGAAATTCCTTTAGACACAAGCTAACAAACATTAGGAAAAATAGCTCAAATTATGCTATCGTTATTAAAAATGTTCATTTTATAATTAAAAAACTCCTTACAAAGAAAGAGCTAGTGGATTTTATTATAAATTTAACAAAGAAATAACAGCAATTCTACGCAAAATATTTCTGATTACATATAAGGAAACAATAGTTCCTCAGTTTTTCAGACCAGTATTCTTAACACACTAGGAATGTAGTTTATGCATGTAAATTATATCTCAATTAAATAAATAAGGAAAGTATGATAGTAGCATATATTAATTTGTATTTTAAATACATATACTTCATAATAAATACATATTTAAAAGTTCTTCTCTTCCAGTATTTAATATAAATAGAAATTTTAACATGAAATGCAAGATTAATTTATTGTAGGTTTAATGTATTATGTAAAGGTCATAAGTAAAAAAGAGTTTCTCAAACAGTCTACATATCAAAATTTTCATGTTCTCAATTAAAACCAACTCTGATAAGGGTACTTGGAGTATTTCTCATGAAATACATTTCTCTACTGCCCTTATGTAATCATGTATGCAAGACAGATTCTGTATTCAAAGGATGGTCTTCTTGGAATGATATGAAAATTCCTCATAAGTATTTGAAGCTTCTGTGATTAAAGAGATTCTTTCCAGTAGAAATATTAAACTTTGAATGTAAATAAGTTACTTGTTGAGGTTGCTACTTTAAAATACGGTCATATACCTATATGTATTGTTATTTCAGATTCTGTAGAATGGAACACAAAGCTGGTACACTTTTATTGTGAATAGTTGGGAAAGAACTCATTCCTGGGTGAGTGCAGGGTAGAGGCCCCTTCCTTGGATATTCCAGAGAGCTGGTTCAGTCCCTTGCTGGATGACCTGATGACCAGAGTAGTCAGTGTTGGTTTCTTAGTCATGCAGAACCTCAGCCCTGATCTAATGACTGAGAGTCTGATTTTAGCAAAATTTCCATACAGTGCGCAATGATTGTGAAACGCACAGATTTAATACACCAGAGAAAAACATCAAATTATGGCACAACCGAGGACTTTATTCCTGGAGATTTCAGTTTCCAAGGCCTGTTATGCACCTTTAGCATCAGCTCTGCCTCTCCGTTCTCACTCTTCTTTGAAAGACAGCCTGTATTAATTATTGCCTGTGATTTTGCAGGAGCTTCTTGCCTTTTCACTTCCTCCGGTCTTTTCCCATTCCTCATTTCAAATCATGTAGTCTTGATTTATCCTGTATGGGAACAACAGATGTGTACAAAGAGGATATATTTGATTCATTTTGAAAAATTTTAGAGACTTGGAATGTGTTAATTGTTGCTACAGGAAAAATAAAAAGTAATTGATTCCAAAAGAAACCTAATATTTCTGAATGCTGTAAATTAATTATGCTAGTGATGAATATAAATAATGCTACTTCAGGGATGAAGTATAGAAATAAATAAAAACTATAGCAGGCAAGAAAAAAGATCAATGGACTCCAAGTTATAAAATACTTAAAATGAGATAAACCTTTGAGTGAAAAGGAAACCTCAGAAAAAAATATGAAAAGAAAAAGAAATGTTAATAATATCCAAAGGGGTTTTCAAAGAAATAAATAGAGATTATATATATACTAATTAATGAGAATGTAATGAAATCCACAAAGACTTTGAAATGGCAAGGATATTGACCTGCTTTCTAAAATCATCATTAACAACAAGCAAAGAGAAAAGAAAAGTAAGCTAAGGTAGAATTGGAAGCTGAAATAATTAGCATATTTTATCAAACATAAATAGGATACAGGCATTTTAGAAATTAAGCAGTTTGCTTTTCTACAATTCACACCACAATACTGAAGAATAAAAATAATATGTATGTGTATTGATTTTGTGCCACAATTTTCAGACAGAATAGTAATACACAATCTATTTGGTGAGCTTGGTTCCCAAGGATGAGCAGAGCTTTATTTATTTCTACAGGTAACTTGAGATTATAAAAGGGTAAAGCTATAAGCAAATAAAGCTCTGTTTACTTAAAAGAGGAGCACCAGTCATTTCAACACTTAATAAAATAAGGAGACAAATCCTAAGATAAATACTGGAAACATCTAGAGGATAAATGATTTATGGAAAGCAAGCAGTATGATTTTTACAAAGAAAAAAATCACGCCAGGCAAATTTAATTGCTTTTTTTTCCTTGCGGATCAAGCCATGAGATTAATAGATGAAAGCAGAAATAGCTGTGGTGTATCTTGATTTCAGCAAAGCAAAAGACTAGCATATCTTATAAAATTTTACTCAAAGAATTAGGGTAAATTAGCTTAGATATGAACAGTTTTACACAGACTAAAAATTGGTTGAAGTATCACATGAAAGGACTAATAATAAATGGCATTTTTTTCTAGGAGGGAGGAAATATCTAGAGGACTACTACAGAGGTTAGTGAAAGGACCACTAAAAAAAAACATACTCATTAATGATGGAAACAAGAAAGTAAACATCATGCTAATTAACTTCTCAGACTGTGCTAAGTTAGGGTTATTTGCATACTTTCCCAAGCTGCAGAAGCAATGATGAGATCTGAGGAAGTTTGATATATGGTCAAAACTTCATGTTGCTTCACCCAACTTGAAGATTCACTGGGAAAAAAATTCTAGGCCACAAAGGATGTACAAGAGTGAAACCTGCAGTGCCATCCATGCAGTGACCCTTACTCAAAATGATTGGGCCTACAAGTGTTTCAGAATTTAGATTTTTTTCAGATTTTGGAATATTTGCTTATACACACCTAGATATTTTAGAAGGCTACTTATCTTTCATATCCATCTTATACCCATATACTGCAGGTCATTTTATTTTGGAAATTAAGTTAATTGGCACATGTTAGGTGAACATAATGATCACATTCATCATAAGGAATTTGGACGTACATGATACACTTTTATTTTTATTTTTTCCTATTCCTCTGCTTTCCCTTCAACTCCCCTTCCCCTCCTCCTTGTTTCCCCTTCCCATTTGAACATTTTCTTCCTGTTTCACAGTATCTATTATAAATTTTTGTCCTTATCTACACTTTCAGTTTCTCACACCAGAGAAACAATGCAGTGCTTACACGTGTCTGATTTACCTGAAGTAATTTTATACAGTAGTTTTGTGCGCCTGTTTTGGTGTCACCTGTCACATGAGGTCAGGCATGGACTTTTCCACTGTGGCGGACACATCTGTGATCAAAATGGTTTTCATTGTACAGCATTTTGGATTTAGAATTTTCATTTGAAGAATGGTCAGTCTGCATTTAATATCTATTAAAGAAGCACCTGAAATTAAGAGAATTAAGATACCTAAATCTTATATATTCTTGTATGCTTAAGATATGATATATAAGACTAAAATACAAGACTTGTTTTAGGCATTTAATTTCCTGGAAGGTTAAGGAAAAAATGAAGATGCTCCAGAATATAACAACAAAGGTAGTGTCAAAGCTTTAACCACTAAAATTTGTGAGTTAGGTTATTTAACACACTATTCAGAAACAAGTTTCATTTGTTGAAAAGCACCATCCCTTTTAACCAAGTTTTAAAATATGTTAAATTTTTGTTAGAACATTTCAGTACATAATAATTACATTCTGTATGTGGAGCTGGTGTATGCACTTAACACATCTTAGTTCCTTTTGCATCCCTTTTGCTTCCTCTCCCTCCCCACTCCCTTCATCACTTGATTCCCTTCCCTTTTGAGAAAAATCTATTCCCCTACTTCCTATAATCTATATTTTTATTTTGCTCTTTATCTATTCTTTGGGTTTCTCAAATAAGAGAATCCATGTGCTACTTAAACTTTTGGGAGTCCTAATATTACAGCGTCAGAGTGCATTTATGTTCCTAAAAAGGACTCAGGTTTATCTTTCTTTAGAATAGTCATTATCAAGAAATCAGATAATGAAAAATGCTGGCAAGGCTGCAAGGGTCAAATAAGCTCTTGTACACTGTGGGAGGGAGTATAAACTCAGAGAAACACTATGGAAGTCTATGAAGATTCCTCAAAAAACTAAAACTAAAAATTTCATTTGACCCAGCTATTCCTCTTCTAGGTATCAACTAATTTCACATGTAGAAATATTCTTCAGGTAAATCTCCAGATAATTGTCCTTAGTTAACTGGGAACACTTTTTGTATATTCATATTTTTCTGAAATGTTCAAAAGCTGTTGCTTTAATTATTATAATGTTGTAATCCATGAGCACAAGAGATAGTGAAAATTGCAAGATGTGGACATCTAAGTAAAAAAATGGCAGCAAAAATGACAGAGTAAATTGATCATGGAAACCAAGACCATAAAGCTCCCCATCCCAGTTATTTTTAAACTATATTGAAATGAGAGAATGGAAGTGCAAATTCATTAGGTCCGTTATGAGTACCTATGACTGCTTGATGGCATGCAAAATCATGCAGAACCAGAATCTTAGGGTTCTCTGAATTTAGCAGGAAAAGTCAGTAAGTTTATTTATTTTGTTTGTTTGTTTGTTTGTTTGTTTTGGTTTTTCTCTGGTACCGGGAACCGAACTCACGACCTTGCGCTTGCCAGGCAGGCGCTTTTGCTGCTGAGCTAAATCTCCAGCCCCAGTAAGTTCATATTAAAAGTGCATAAAAGCTGATAAATTTGAGTTCAGAGTTATTTTTACATACCTTTAGCAAAGTCATTAAAATAGGAAATTTTTCCCAATTTTTCTCTAGATACATAACATTGTTTCTACGTGCAGCATTTGAAATGCATGCATATTTGCAAAATTAAAAAGATTTATGACCAAGTTTACTGAGCAATTCTTTCTTAATATTTCAGTCTAAATACATTGCTCTAGTAAGAACTTTAAATTTTTCATTGTTTCAAGCTAAACATGAATTTAAAGTAACAGTTAATTTTCATGGTGATACAAAGATTGTCCATGTAATCCGTATTTTTATTTCATGCTATTCATACTTCAAAAGTGAGATCGTATTAAAGAGGAAATCAAAACCTTGAGCCCCTAGATCCCTGTTTCCATCAGTTTCTATCAACTTCTGCCTCTTGCCTTAGCGCGCAACAGGACACGTTCTATGCTTGCCTGTAACCGCACTGTATGTAATCACAAAAGGTGCCCATTAACTTCAGCCTCACACTCAAAACCCCAGCCTCAAACCATAGCAACACCTGCTAAATTTTTGTTTCTGTAAAATTCTGCTTTGCCTGATGCTGACCGAACCCAACCAAAATCAGGGTGTGATGTCTCTCCTGCTCACTCCTTGGGACCCATAATTTGGAGTGCACTGCTTCTCTGGGTCAGCCAGCTTAATAAGAGAGTTTTGTTTTCTCTACCTCTTCAAGGGCTGGTTTGGTTTCTTGTGCCACCAGAGACCTGCAGTTTCTACCTTTGGTTCCCTGACCAGGAAACCAACTGTGCTGGGCCTTTGAGCCACCAGCTTGGAGTTGGCAGCACCTTCCAGAAGTTCTCTCCAGGAACGAGGTGGCCTGTCACCACTCGAGTTGAATGGTTGCTCCTTCATCAGGCAAGGGCAAACTTACTTCTCCTGACTAGACTCGAGAGGAGAGGTGGACAAAGCCCCACCAGGACTTCAGGACAAGGTAAAGCCCCAGGGCCCAGTCTCAGTCAGAGCTTTCCCAGTGAACAGGGGGAGGGCTTGATCACCTCCTAAGGTCTCAGGCTAGTGATCTTAGTCAGGGATTTCTTGGAGGGAAGGAATGCTTAAAATCTGAATGACTGCTTTAGTGTGAGTGAGTGTAACTGGTGTGACGACTTAGCTGTGTATCTCTATGACAAGAAAACCCGGAACCCTGGAGTCAGAGTGGGCCCTAACCTGTGTTTCTGTGGTGACATCATAAGGTAAAATGGTAACTACCTTCCATAATAGGAGATTGACCAGATCCAGGAATATGGGTGCACCTTAGCCAAGATGCATCTATGCTCCTGTGAAGAATGCAGTCAGGCAGCCATCTGAGTAGTCTCCGCTGGGGAACCCCAACCTTTGTTTTTTGCAGGTCCATTCAAGTGACAACACATATACCATGGGCAAAGCACCCAGTAAGCCTACTGCCTTAGAATGGAAGATTCAAAAATTTTTAAGAAGGGATTTTGATGGAGATTATGGAGTAAAATTAAAACCTTCAAAGCTGCAGGCTCTGTGTGAGGTAGATTGGCCCGAATTTGATGTAGGGTGGCCCCTGAAGAAACTCTAAATGTTCAGATGGTTCAGGCAGTCTAGAAAATTGTCATGGGTCAACTGGGCCATCCCAATCAGTTTCCTTATCTTGATTCCTGGCTGGAATTTGCCCAGAACCTCCCACCCTGGGTCTGATTTTTTATTAATTGGAAGAGACAAAGTCAGATATCCACTGCCGAGGACTCCAGTTAACTCCACAAAACTCCACCTGTCTCTGCCCTTCCTGAGATATGTACGACCACCTCAAACCAACTGCCTCCACATGGCCAGGCAACCCCACCAATTCTGTTTCTACCAGTGCCTAGAGCCAGTCTTTTCTCATGCCAACCTTGTTCTTTACCTCCCTGCTCTGGCTTCCCATCCTTCTCCTATCCCAGAGACACCCCTGGTCCAACACCTCCTGGCAGCTCAATTTCCTACTGTCCAGTTGCTTATCTGTGAGACTTATCTTCCAGTGAAGGTCCTGGAAAATCCACAAGCTGGGTTAGTCTGGCAACTCTTTATTACCAACTCATCACCACCGCTGATCTCCTCAACTGGAAACAACACACTCCTTCAAATTAGAACTGCCTCAGGCCCTTAGTGACCTCATAGAGTCCATCTTTCTGACTCTCCTGCCCACTGGAGTGATTATCTCCAACTATTCCTTACCCTTTTCAGCACTGAAGAACACTGCAGAATCCCGACAGAGACCAGAAAATTCCTTCCGGCCCAAGCCCCAGCAACCATGATCCAACTGACTGGGCTGAAGCAGCAGTCCCAGATGCCAAGCTGAACTAGGATTTCCACACCTCTGACATATGATTCTCCCTACTGAAGTAACAAGAGGCCATCTTGATGGGGGCCTGTGCTAGTGCCAGGAAGCCTGTCAACATGTCCAAGCCAGCCTCAGTGATTCAAAAGCCCAAGTCACCTGGAGGTATCTGTGAGGTGTTCTGGATCTTCAGGACTATTGACACAGAGGTCTCTGAGAACCAACAAACTGCCAATACTGCCTTTATGGCCCAGTCCACTCCTGCTATTCATCACAAACTCCAAAAGATAGAAGGATTTGCTAGCATGCATGCCACACTGCTACTTGAGGACTTTGCCACTGAGATTATGAAATCCAACATGAGGAAGACAGCAAAATGAAACAAAACGTTTCAACCTTGCTGCTGCACTTGGCAAACCAGATCTTACTCAGAAAGCAGGACCACCACACGGGGGAGGGGGACTAAACCAGACCCCTTTCCCCCTGCTTCTTGACCAGTGTACTTATTGCAAGGAGATTGGACACTGAATAAATGAGTGCCCCAACCAAAAAAGGTCCACATACTCAACCAGAGGATCTCCAGGTATGCCCATCCTCCTTAGAGCATGAACCACTAACACCCAATCTGACTGGACTCAGTAAAGTGGACTCAGACTAGGAAAGCCTGGGTTCCTTCAATCTTGACACCCAGGAGTTCACAGTTCAAATGACAGTTGTTGGCCAATCAATGACTTCCATGTTCAACACAGAAGCTAACCATTAGTTGTAACTATCGCAGTGGAGCCCTTCACTTATAAGGTCACCACTGTGAGAACCTCTAGGTTCCAAACAGCCCATCCAGGGCTGGGGATTTAGCTCAGCGGCAAAAGCGCCTGCCTGGCATGCGCAAGGTCATGAGTTCGGTTCCCGGTACCGGAGAAAAACCAAAAAAAAAAAAACAAAAAACAAACAGCCCATCCCTTCTGTCTAATCCAAGCCTGCTGCCTGGAAGGACATGAAATAATTCATGAATGCCTCTACTTCCTGACTGCCTAATAACCGCTTCAGAGGAGAAACCTACTGACCAAATTCAGAGCTCAAATAACCTTCAGACTTGAGGGGTCTGCCAGTTTAACTCTCAACAGTCAAAGATGTCTGATCTTATCAGTTATGATCCTATAAGAAGAATGGAGACTATATGTTCCAAATTAAAAAAAAAGATCACCCTCTAGACCTGCTCAAGGCCTATCTAGAAGTCTGGGCTGAAAAATCCCCATCAAAACTGGCCAAAACCAGAATTAACATCTATCAAGCCAGACATAACACCTGTCAGATTAGTATAGTATGCCATCCACAGAGAGGCCCTAATTGGGATCCAGGAACATGTCAATCAGCTAGAGGAGGCAGGAATCCTCAGAAAATGCCATTCCTCCTGGAACACCCCCTTGTTGCCTGTCAAGAAGCCCAGAGGAAATGGATACTGACCAGTACAAGACCTCCAAGCCATCAACAATGCTGTAGTCATTTTTCATCCAGTTGTACCCAGTCCCTAAACTCTGCTAAACCTGCTTCCACCAAGAGTAACCTGATTCACTTGCCTTTCCATCTCGAAGGCTCATTCTTCTGCCTGAAGCTGGACCCCAGAGCCGACAACTCTTTGCCTTCTAGTGGGAGGATCCTGACACTGGATGAAAGACACAATTAACCTGGCCTGGACTTCCCCAAGGTTTCAAAAACTCTCCCACCTTGTTCAGAGAGGTCTAGCTTCTGACCTGACTGCTTTCCCAGGGGACAAACTGAACTGTACACTGCTCCAGTATGTAAATGAACTCTTACTGGCAAGTGAGACCAAACAAGACTGGAAAAAGGCACAGATATGTTGGCCTTGAGTTCACTACCTGAGTTTCATTATAACTAAGGGACATTGCTCACTAGGGCCTGAAAGAAAACAAGTTATTGCTCCATCCTAAGAAAACACAGCTAAAACAACTCCATGAGTTTCTGGAGTTAGCTGACTTCTGCAGCATTTGGATTCCAGGATTTGCAGAAACAGCTAAGCCTCTAAATGCTGCTCTCACTGGACCAGAAAACAAGCCTCTAAGAAGGGGAGAAAAATAATTAATCTTCAGTGAGATCAAATGGCTGCTCATCAGCACCTCTCCAGTGGGTAGCCAGACATAAGCCAAGAATTTATTATCATTATTCATGAAAAGGACTATGTGGCCCTAGGAGTATTGACTCATACCACAGGGCCCTGGAAGAGACCAGTGATTGACCTATCCAAGCATTTGTTCACCATAGCTCCTGGTAACCCCCTTGCCTTCATGCTCTGGTGGCAATTGTCACTCTCCTGAAGGAAATAGACAAATTGACATTGTGACAAAATCTTCAGGGAAAGGTTCCCCACTCGGTCATGACTTTGATGAACAATGGACACAAACATCTCTCAAATGCCATGATATCTAAATACTTAGAGTAACCCTGGAGACTGTCCAAACATTTAATTCAGTCACCCTTCTGCTGATGGGAGAGGGGTCCCCAGACCATGACTGTGAAGAAGTCACGAATGAACTGTTCTCCAGCAGAACTGATCTCACCAAAAGGCTGATATCACAGCCAGATGTTACCGTGTTTATAGATGGCTGTAGTTTCATGCAGAATGAAAGTCTATATAGCCTTCCCTGAAAGTCTTTACACCACCAACCACTGGCCACCCACCCTAATGCTGAAGAAAATTCCAGCTGTTACTCCCCAGATGAAAATCTGTGGACTCAAGAACAAAAGGCCTTCAGAGATAGGTTGAGTTTTCAGACTTCATCCAATATAAGGATATTCATCCTGTCTCACAGTGTTTACCCCTTCATTTTGGAAGCCCATGAAAAGACACACCTTAAAAAAGTAAAACTAGACCCCCCGCGCCTTGTGCCCAGGCAGCAAGTTCTCTGGGAGCGGCAGGGCTCCTGGG